>NC_056732.1:1368368549-1368518549 GCF_019279795.1 Protopterus annectens | reverse complement strand
CAGACAGGTGCAAATTGTAAGAGGAACTTACCGATAGTATGACTCAATACTCTGGACAGGCCATGGATTCTGTACAGTCAAACGGCATGCTTATGCCTAATGGGCAGCCATTCTCGATACTGTAGGCATGTAATCCAATGTAATAGGCATTACAAGGTAATATCGTAGTCCTCACTCCCACATGGGATGTGAGTGTCAGATGCAAACACCAAATGCAGTGCATTTGCAAGGGCAGCAGCAAGCCGGTGTAAGCCTGTTTGGCTGCCGGTATGCGAGTATCACACTGGTGAAGCAATGTAGAGGCTAACTGAGTGTAAGAAACTGTAACCGGAGGTTAGCATTGCTTAGCTCCATGCAAACCCATGCACACCCCACGCACACCCGCTTTAAAGTGCCTTAATCACTCCGTATCCAAAGGCCTTGTTCTGCCCAGCAACAAAACAAATGGCCTCTGCGAGGCTCGAAACCAGTACCCTGCACACCACAGCCAATTTTATTTGTCACTAAGCCATGGCAGATATACAGACACTGGATGTTATCACAAACATATCATCCAGCACAGTCATTCAGCAGTTTAGGAAATGTATTCCATCATGTAGATGCATGTGTGTGTGTGTTTATGCCCAGATATAGATACATACATATATATAGATATATCAAGAACATACCATGTGACAACAAAGCATTAAAAAGGAATGAAAAGGGAAACACCAGCAATGTCTGTATTATGTAGTGGTGTTGTCCTATGTAATATCAACACACCCTCAGACAGATATGTATCATTAATGCAGGCAAACATTTGTACATTGGCCAAATACATCACTCTGTGCATTTTATTTACATTAACACAACAGTTCCTGTCCAATGATTATGTGAGGACACTACTCTTGCAAGGTGCTGTGTGTGACATCATCAACATGAAAATGGTAAATGTGGTAACCATAGAGAGACCGGTATTGTCATGTGTACAATGGGGTCATCTGCATCATATGTACCTTGAACCTTTAGGAGTCATGTGCATACCAGGATCATGTGCCTGAGAGACAGGGGTGAGGACAACTGGAGTATGTTGTGATGCAAATTAAAAAGGTTACATGTGTCCAGTGAACAAGTGTGTGAAATGGACAGCTATGTATGGGGCAAATGTTGTTCTAGGAACAGATTGGCCTTTTGTTTCCATAGGGTGAGAGTGGGATGTGGGGGAAGGAGAGTAGGTATGCTCGTGGAGGATAGGTTGGGTTGGATGACAGACAAGACAGCATGCAGGGTCAGTATATGATGCATGTGAGGGGATACACCTTGGATGGGGAGGGGTGTTCGGCAGTCACAAGCCCATGATCCCCCAGATGGAAACAGTGGGACGGAGGTCCCCACCCATGGGCAGCCACCACTGCAACAAAACAGCCGCAAAGGTGGCTGTGCTGGGGGCTGTCTAGGAGGGGCAGGCTCACCCTCTAAATGTTACACTCTGCCTTCGAGCTGGCGTATCTGGCCTTGAAACCCCTTATTGAGCCCCCTACACACCACGTCCAGGACTGTACAACAGCAGACAAGTTCCTGTCTGGACCTGCTCCCAGGGGGGAGAAGCCCCATCCTCAGTGTCGGTTCCACCAGAAGGTGGTGCAGAGCCAACAGAGGTGGAGGTCCAAGGCTGGACCCCAGATGTGCCGGTGCCCGGTGCCATGGCCAACTGAAGTGGGACAGGAGGTTCTGCTGGGACCTCCAATCCCATACAGCCTATGGTGTTGCAGTTTTAACACAGATATGGCTTAGTAATAGTCAACAGCATTCAGGATTACTTATAACAGGATGCATGGATATGACCATCAACCCAACACAACAGATGGCATACATTTGCAGAGGGAGCACAACAAATGCATATATACTGCATGACATCTGTACAAAGTGTAGAAGACTTGTGACTGCAGCTATGAACAGTGGCCCATTATTGGCATGTCACTGTGAGAACCTCAGACAGTGACTGTCATACCACGGTTTCATGTGACATATGTCCAATCAGGGATGCGATGGCAGTAACTCTCATCACTATCACCATGTGCTGACTGCAATCCTCACACTATGCTTCTGGTGTTCACAGATGTGTGTTCAGTGAGTAACACAAGAAACTAATGGTTCCACACACTGACCAGACCACAGATGGCTCTACAGATGGGGGTTCCCTCACAAACAGAGCACTGTCTTGTCACTTTTAAAACATGCAGAATAGCCATTACCACACACAACTTGTTATACTGGCAGTCGTCTCAATGAAGCATAGCTACACTTTTATGCTGTAGTCATGTCTGGCACATCACCCTCCTGTCTTTAGGCTATTTTCCACTGTGTATGTTGTTTGAGGAATATCCAGATATCATCTGTGATGCTGTTTACCAAACACCAGATCCAGGTTCCACTCACAGCGACTGTCATGGGCAAACACCAACATGATGTTCCTAGATATTGTACTGTGTTTCCATGCAACTGGCTATGGGAACATCATTACAGCTGTTCCACATGCAATCAGCTAGATGAGGACTGCAATAGGTGCAGAGGCCATCACCAGATCATGACCATCACTTACAAAACACAAGCTGCTGCTGTGCAGGTGTACAACTCCACATCCCCCAGAGAGTGTGTGGGAGGGACAGACAGAGGCAAAGTACATCAGAGAAGGGCTTGGAGACTAAAACCTAAGCATTGTCTGTCACACACCTATCAATACAGGGGTCCAAACCCCTGACTGACTACCCATTATTATTACAAGTGCATGCAGTTCCTTCATGTGCCACATAGCTGACATGTTGGTGTGCTGTATGAACATATGCGTGTGTTGGTGAGTGACATCTGCAACAGAGATATAGTAGACATACATTAGGTGTAGCACACATGGCTGTCCACATGAACGGATGTCATTGTAAACACAACCACACTCTCTAAGGGACTCAGACACATTGCCATACTTTGCCAGGCTCACAAATACACTTTCTAACTACTTAGTTTGCCACACTGCAGTAATGTACAGGTACTACATGCACCACAGGGGATATCCTGAGCTTCTATGGGCTAGGGCATGTGAACTTGTCTGACATCAGTTGGTATGCCAATGGGAGTTATACTGGGTGTGACTGTTGTTGGGAGCATCATACTCCACACACAGACACAAGGAGCCAGTACTGACATACATGTGTGCAATGCTTCCTGGGTGCATAGTGGTTGGCTGTGCAAGATGGCTGTACAAGGCTGGATGAGGGGTAATCCTTGGCATCACGCCACCCAACAATGGTGTGCAGTGTGGTTCAGAGGTGTAGTGTCTGCAATGTCCCACACAGATGGGTATTGTATGAACTGTCCTGTCATCCTGGTTACCATTGTGTATGGCCATTTCTTTGCAATGCATGCAATGTCTGTGTTTGATAGTCCTTGACATGGACATTGCCTGGGATGTGCACGTCCCACAATAATGTACAGTGACATGTACAAATGTACCTGGTTTGGCTGACACATGTTGTGTAAACAGACTGTTATCATCAGATATGCCAATACTGGCCTGGTGTGGCAGGACCTGCTAATAGACAGCAGGTTGACCCTGCACCTGCATTGATAGCATGAGACAGGTATTCCCTGGCATCAGTGGCATCTGTCCATACAGGGCATGTGTGTAAGGCATTGTATGGCCTTTTTATGTTGCAGGCATCCAGTGGGGAACATAGTGAAGGCACATTATCCGCAATTATGTGCCTATTGCCCTGCTGGACAGGGTGCCATGCCCTCTGCAGCCCACTGCAATCACACCATGCCTACTATCTGTCATCAATGTGCAAGGTACTAGAAACATAGCGGGACATTCTAGGCAAGTGTGTTTGTGTATGACACATGGGTTCAGAACGTATTCCGGGTAATAGTAGGGTTGCATACTTTGTTCACCAGGTCTTTTGCCAGATGTAGGGGTATGGCTTGCCAACACAGTCCCTTGGCTGATTGACATCTGTACTCCTTGTGAGGTGGACATTGTGAGATATAATACGGACACCATATAGGAAAATTACAAAAACCACTCCCCAACATGTCCAGTGGTTAGACACTCATAGCCACCTCTACACAGGTTCTGACTGTCAAATACACACACACACACACACCTACTATGTCTTTGATTAGAACATCTATCTAATTAGTTTATCACACTACAGCATTATGCAATTACAGCACGTGCTAAAGAATTACTTGGTTACAGCAGTCCCAGAGTTGTATTTCTAGGCGGGTGACATCAGCAGGATTGCCAAAGGTAAGTATGTGAATTGTAAAGAGTGTGCATACTCTAAAAAGCATTGTTTCTTTCTCAGGCAGACACACACTTGTCCTGTCTTGGAATAGAACTCCTACCTAACTAGTTTATCACGCTACAGCATTACACAGTTACAGCATGTGCTACAGAGATTACTGGGTTACTGTAGTCCCCGAGGTGTATTTCTAGGTGGCTAACATCAGCAGGATTGCCAAAGAAGGGCATTTCAAGTTTACTGCAAGTTGTACATCTGTTACCTGTGTGTACCCCCTGCTTACTGTCACAAAAACACATTTACACCCATTTATAACTGTCTTATTCAGTCTTAACTGACAGTATCAACAAGACTTGCAGATCTTGAACTCTGGACCATGCACACTGAGGTCACTGGACTTACCACTAAGCCATCTGGGGTGTATACATGTTTCATGAATTTTATAATGCACATCTTGTACTGAAAACAAATGGGATAGTCAATTTGTGTACATATGTACAGTAAGTACTCTTGAATGTACTGTACTCTGTGAAACAACAAAGACAAGTCTGCATCTGTACAACTGTCATGCACCTACGGGATGTGTACGCACATACACACACACACATACACACACACACACACACACACACACACACACACACACATACACACACACACACACACATATGCATATATATATATATATATATATATATATATATATATATATACATGCATATACACAGACACAGCTATAGCTATATATATATATATAATATATATATATATATATATATATATATATATATATATATATATATATATATATATATATATAAAACAGAAGGATTCCAAAGGAACTGACGTGTATACAAAACAGAGGCATCTCTTGTTTTATAACATATAAATCTTAATCAGTTCACCAGAGAAGGGATGGTTGTTGTGTATGTGGAGTTTGGGGTGGGGAATGATGGCTAATGTAATTTACCCTGGGGATTGTGGAGTTTGGGTGGGGGAATGATGGGTATGAACTTACACCCCAGCGATCACTTCTGTGTCACTGCTCAACAGTGGCACAGGAAAATAACATACCCAACTGTAGTCATTCTTGACTGTGTATTCTTTACCATTCCTAACTATGTAATACTTTGTAGACACCAGCCACCACAGATGGCTACCATGGTGTGCAGCATGTTAAAAGACATTACACATGTGTATGCCTGGCTACAGGGTAGTCACACCCACAAACACACACACACTTGCCAGTATTGTGCATACACGTCTTGCCTATGTAAAGGTAACTAGTACAGTGGTATGCATTTGGGGTATGTGCCACAGAACACATACAATTACACTTACTCTGATTCCACTTCTGAGCTGGGTGACATCACAGGACTGATTACTTGCAGTGGGGATGGGGGAGGGGGGAAGAGAGGTTTAGCAGTTGACAAGGACAAAGGCCAGTGCAAAAGGTGGTATCTCTTTGGAATGCAGCAAAACCCACTGTCATGACAGGATGCAGACACAAATACATACACACACAACCATTTACTGACACACACACTCAGGCATTTGCTGACACACATAGTTGCCAGTGGTGAGATCAGAACTCATGCCTATTTGCAGATCACTATTACAGTAGTGCACAGTTACAAGATGAACCACAGAGATTACACATTCTAAGGCAGTCAAAATGCCCTTCTAAGATTGAGGACAACAGCAGGGATACTGACAGTCACAATGTACATAGCTGTAAACCTGTGTGTTTAAAGTAGGTGACTATGACAACCTGTATGCACAAACAAGACACATCATCTGCAGGTAGTACATAGGTAGGCCAGAGAGGTATAGTTGTAGCACAACAGGAACCTGAACTGGAGTATGCCCATCTGTGGAATGGACAACTACTATCACTATACAGGGTTACAGTGGTCATGCTCATACACATAGAATCACAGAACTTGTTTGGATGCATTGACTCCAATTACACAAAGTGACAGTGGGCATGCTCATACACTTAGTAGCACAGGGCCATTTGGGATGCACTATGACTACAACTACACAAGGTTATACTGGGCATGCTCATACACTTAGTAACAAAGGGCTTGCTTGTATGCATTGACTCAAATTACACAAGGTGGTTGTGGGTACGCTCATACACTTAGTAGCACACGGCTGTTTGGGATGCACTCCAATTCTAACCACAGAAGGCCACAGTGTGCATGCTCATACACTTAAATGTACAGAACACGTTGTAATGGACTCCTATTGTAAATACACAGGTTTACATCTATGTACATCTTACCTGTCTGTATATATGCACATCATACTGGTTTACTACCAGATACCTGTATGTGGCCCGTAAATGATATATCTGTATCTGTGCTGTGTGATACACATGCATACATGTGCATGAAATACTGACATATATATAAGTATACACAATCATGCATGTGTGGACATGACAGACAATAGGTTAACTGGGACACACAGGTGGATGCTACCTACAGCATGTGTCACACACCTTGCTGCCCTGAAAGGCATACATTGATAGCAGGTTGTAGACAGTGGCATTATACGTGGAACAGTGGCATGTGCAAGCATAATGTGTGAGCCACATTGTGTAATGGTACTGAGGTGCAGGTGTCAAGATGACCTCTCCTGGCTGTGTTAGTAGTTGTCATTATTAGCAGAACTGCTGCACTAAGTATATCTCACATTGGTTATATACACAATGTCTGCTGCTGTCTGTCACCTTACATGTGGCATTTGCTACCAAGCACATTACTGCCACATGCAGTGATGTCATGGTACAAGTGGCAACTGCTAGACCAAAACAATGAGCCAATGTCCTGCTGTTATTATGAGGTTGTCCCCAGGGTCTTTCATTCCAGGCTGTCATGACTGAATGACAAGCCTTTGATACAGAGCACATGCAACCATGTTTCAAGTGAGTGTGGATAATACCTAGGTCACATTTACCCATATAGTCGCATTCCAAGGCAAATGTCCTACACACAGAAGTAACACCCTGACACCTACAAGACAATTGCATTGGATGCTTATGCTAACCAGTGCTAGAATTGTGGCTTTTGTAATCCATTTGCTCAATGTAGAACCTAAAATGGGGAATACTGACATCTGTGCAGTGAGGGACACCTGGCTGAAGGCTCTGTAGTGCTCAATTGCACTACCACCATATAACTCAGATCCAGACATGTGGGCCATAACACTGGTATGGACCATTCCAGGTGGTGGTGTCCATATATTCATAAAGGCTACTCACATGTAAAGACCACTACTCTGACATAACTCATCACAGATGAGTCAGGTACAGGTGACAGTGGAAAACACTGCATTCTACGTTGTATCCTCATATACATCCACCAACTTGTCCCCAGACTACCAACACACATCCATATGTGGTATGACATAGTATGGTAGACCACCAGATAATCTTCTATTGGTGGACTGTACCTAGGCCTACATCAACTGTGCAAAGTACCCATGTACAGACACAGCTGCATAATGTGTTCTGCAATGCAATAATGCCACTGTTTGTAACCAGCTCAGTTGTACACATACCAGGGTTCCTCGGATGTTGTCAGCATTAACACAGTCAACTGTTGCTGTACACCAGTAAACAACACCCTCATGGTTGGATATGACCTAACTGTACCTGCCCTGGATATGTACATCCCACACTCATACAACATAAATGACATTACCATAGCTTTAATTATCCTTTCTACATACAGGTGGCTTCAGTCATTACACACATGCACATGGCAGATAGCATGCTACCAGTACATAAGGTTTGATATCTATGTTAACAGAGGTAATACTCCCTCTATACTGGTCACCCATGACACCTATCATATCATACAACAACCCATGTGGCATGTATGTCATTAGACATGTCCACCTAATGCAATGCCTGCAAACATACCCAAATAACAGGATCATAGGACCTACACAAGACCTGTATTGACAGACTCAGGGAAATCCAGCTCTGCTCTGTATGTTCCGGAGTAGTCACAGGTGACATGTTCATGACACGTACAGCCATGTGTGCCCACAGCTCCTACATATACCCCATGTCAACAATTGCAAGCCATGCATGATATGTGCTGTCTGGACATTAGCCTTAGTACCACAATAACCAGTACATGCTGAGGTGAGATGTTTACAAGCCACAGACCTCACACGTGCTTGAATGAGTGTACTGCCTAGCTCTAACAGAGTAAAGTATCGAAAGGAAGGTGCCGGCTGCACAAATAACCAAACACAAAGCACCAGTTCCACAACGATAAGGCTCAAAATAAAAATAGAGGTTTAATAGGGCTCGTAACCACAACCCAGTAGACACAGTAAAAAGAAAATACGCAGTGTAAAATCACATCAAACGTTTCGTCCAGCCTTCTTCAGATAATACAAACAAAAAAAGCCACTTGTCAGTTATTTAAATACATTTGAATGTAATTGAATCAACACATACAACCAATAAAATACGTAGGTTAATTAATTACATAATGAAATAGTTGTAGAATTAAACTGAAACTGAAAAAGTGCCATTTACAATACCAAGGTGTAACTTTAAAACGTATTTGCTTAATGAATAAGCCATATCTATAGTCAAATTTAATAAATGCTTGTTTAAACCTTATTCATAAAAAGTTAAAAACCTTCATAAAATTTATACAATAACAAATTATTAAGTAAACAGTACTACACTCTACTGGCCAACATTGATATTGCAACTTCCAATACTTAAAGGGAATAAATAGAAAAAATGTATATGTGATGTAATGTACTAATAACAATTATAAAACTTTTTTTAAAACCTTTTTTAAAAAATAAATAAAACTGTTATAATTTAGCTGCCCTTAATTTTAAAACAGGTGCTAAAGACACCATGTCATTAATCCCAGGATATTTGTTGGATTCCAAAATAATCTGCCAAAATAATTCCCTGTACTCCAGTAATGTTTCCCACATTCCACCTCTCGAGTCAGTGGGTACTACTTCAACAACAAAAAATTCAAAGCTAGAACCTTTACAGATTAATGTGTGTTTGTACAGGGAATTATTGGCACATGATGTTCTGATGTCATATACATGTTCGTAAATCCTTTGTTTGATTCTTCTTTCGCTTTTACCCACATAAAAGGCATTACAGTTTTTACACAAAGCGATGTAGATAATCCCTTTTGTGTTGCAATTAACAAAGGATTCACACACCAAAGTTTTGTTCCTTCCTACTAAATGGCAGCTACTACCTGTTTTTAAATATGTACAATACCTACAGGCACCACATTTAAAAACCCCAACTTTTTTCTTCTTTTTATCAGTGATTCCTCTACAACTCGTCTCTATAATTCCTTTTATGTTGTTACCTTTCTTATAAATAAATTTGATGTCATTCTCAAAAATATGACCAAGGTCTGATACTTGGGAAAAGTTATTCCATTCCTTTTCAAATATTTTCTTCACTATGCTAGATTGACCATCATAGGTGGTAATGAGACCCGAAACGAAACCGTCGTTGGGGTCACCATCCGGATGTGTTCAGACTACTACTTCTGGCTTACCAAGTATAGGTGCAAATCTAGTTTTTCTCCCCTCCAGAACTTCATTCTTAATGTCCTCAAATAATGCTCGTGGGTATCCTCTTTGTGTGAACATCTTATACAAATTTTCACATTCCCCCCTGAAAATTTCTTCATCTGAGGTCATTCTACATATTCGGACTAACTGTCCTTTCAACACACTTTTTTTCTGGTGAAACGGGTGGGAACTAGAAAAGTGCAAATAAGTATTTGAAAATGTCTCCTTTCTATGTACCTTTGAAACAAATAGATCATCTGCCTTGGTGATGTTAACATCCAAGTAACATAGCCCACCGGTGTCAAAATTCGTTGTAAACTGGAGAAAGTGTGTAGTCTCATTGATGTATTCTACAAATGTATCAAAATCTTCTTTTGTACCTTTCCAGAAGAAACATAAATCATCCAAGAATCTACAATACAAGGTCCACTTGTCAAGAAATCTTGGAATCAAAATGTATTTGTTCTCCCAGTATGCCATAATAATGTTTGCATACGTAGGTGCACAATGAGACCCCATAGCTACTCCCTTTGTCTGTCTGTAGTATTCACCTTCAAAAAATAGGAAATTGTACTTTAAAACAACTTCCATAAGAACTAAAATAGTAGTAAATTCACTTTGGGAAATGTTCTTTAAAGGTAACAACATCTCTTCAAACCACGTTAAACCAGTTTCATGTGGGATACTTGTAAATAAATCTACAACATCCAATGTACCAAATCCTGTTGTATCTTTGTACATAGAGGTTTCTATTTTTCTAAGAAAATCCCATGAGTCTTTTAAAATGTTCTTATTCTCATTTACCAAGTGTTTTATCTTCACGTCAATAAACTTAGCAAGGGGTGCAGTAATAGATCCTTCAGAGGAGACAATAGCTCTAAGAGGTGGGTCGTTTAAATCTTTGTGCACCTTCGGAATCCCAAAGATGCATGGTATTTTAGGTTTTGTTACAGTCAAAAAATTAAAGGTTTTTTGGTCTATAGATCCATCTAATAGTAGGTCCTGCAATATTCCCCTTATCCTACTATATGCAATATGTATTTCATTCAAAGAGGTCCTGCTATATTTATCTGTATTGTTTAAAATATTTAACATTTTCCCTTCATACACAAGACGGTCCATAAAAACAACGCCCCCGCCTTTATCAGGTTTTATAACCCTGATAGATCTGTCCTTGCTCACAGTTTCCAAAATTTTCTCCTCATTGTCTGATAAATTAGGACGGACATAATGCTTTGATAAAGATTTCCTCAATTCATGTTCAATTTTTAATTCAAAGTTTCTTAACTGGGGGTGTAGAGGGGGATTGAATGTACTCTTGCGTCTTAGTTCATCACATGTACCTGTAGTACTATTACCCTTAAAAAATATTTCCAAGTTTTTCTTTCTGATAAAGAGTTTAATATCCACTAGTAGTTTGAACAAATTAGTCCTACGTTGTGGTATAAACCCAAAACCTTTGGAAAAAACTTCAAAATGTGTGGTAGTGAGTGTAGTATTTGAATAGTTAAATATATTAAAATCGTTGTATGTCCATTTTTTACCTTCATTCAAGATCCCTAGTACCGGTTCCACTGTTCGTGTCTCCAAGATGGGTGCCCCCCCCTCCGTATGTAGTTTTTTGAATTATAATTTACAGGTTCCTTCTGCATCACTCTCTCAGATCTACGTAAAGGGGGAAACTCTTCCACATCAGTATCATCATCTACATGTGTAGGACTGCTATGTGATACATCTTGTTCATTTTCATTTTGTAAATCCAAGTTAACCCTCCTATTCCAAAACTTAGGTTTGGGGTATTGTACCTTATTTTTATATTCATACATGTCCCTCTCAATTTTACCAAATTTCCTATTTTGCACTTCTATGCAATGAGATTCAATGTCCTTAAGTAATCTTTTGCACTTAGCTTTGTTTTCTTCTACAGTAAACAAAAGATCATTAATTACTGCTTTATTAATTTCTTCAATTGTGCTAGACAGTTTAGACATTTCATTTTCGTTATTTAAAATTATGGCCTCCATAATCGCAAAACCACAATTATCAAATGCTTTTAACAAGTTGTTATAAAAATCAGTTCCTTCATGTACATTATTTGGGTACTTACTTACCCTTAAACCTTTAGGCACTATTTCTAATTTTAAACAGTGCCTTAGGTATGCATTGTCCATCTCCAGCATCTTGTTGTTTAAATAGAAGTGCAGTTCATTAGTCATTTGGTTATATCTTCTATTGGTGGACTGTACCTAGGCCTACATCAACTGTGCAAAGTACCCATGTACAGACACAGCTGCATAATGTGTTCTGCAATGCAATAATGCCACTGTTTGTAACCAGCTCAGTTGTACACATACCAGGGTTCCTCGGATGTTGTCAGCATTAACACAGTCAACTGTTGCTGTACACCAGTAAACAACACCCTCATGGTTGGATATGACCTAACTGTACCTGCCCTGGATATGTACATCCCACACTCATACAACATAAATGACATTACCATAGCTTTAATTATCCTTTCTACATACAGGTGGCTTCAGTCATTACACACATGCACATGGCAGATAGCATGCTAACAGTACATAAGGTTTGATATCTATGTTAACAGAGGTAATACTCCCTCTATACTGGTCACCCATGACACCTATCATATCATACAACAACCCATGTGGCATGTATGTCATTAGACATGTCCACCTAATGCAATGCCTGCAAACATACCCAAATAACAGGATCATAGGACCTACACAAGACCTGTATTGACAGACTCAGGAAAATCCAGCTCTGCTCTGTATGTTCCGGAGTAGTCACAGGTGACATGTTCATGACATGTACAGCCATGTGTGCCCACAGCTCCTACATATACCCCATGTCAACAATTGCAAGCCATGCATGATATGTGCTGTCTGGACATTAGCCTTAGTACCACAATAACCAGTACATGCTGAGGTGAGATGTTTACAAGCCACAGACCTCACACGTGCTTGAATGAGTGTACTGCCTAGCTCTAACAGAGCACATTACTGGCACTCTTCCAGTAAACATGAGGTGTGTGTGGCAAATATGACGTGATCACTGTTGACCATTACAGTGCCCTGGCTTCCCCATGGCACTGTCAAGAAACAGTTTTTAGGAGCATGACATGGAATAATGCTGTGTGTGTCTTGCTGATATGTGCTGTTGTCATATATGTACACTTGGCTTCTCGGTGAAGGTGGTTGTGTCCTACCAGTACATAAATACAACATCCATTATGGGTGTAATGCTCAGCTATATTTTACACATGGCGTGGAGAAGATGTGGAATGTATCCTCTTGACCTGCTAGTCCACTTACTGATGTAGACCACATATGTGTAAATTTGATGTTTGTTTAGATTCCATGTGCAGTGTCTGATGTTTGAAGGTGACTGTTGTCTTAGTACATCATGCTGTCGCAATACAGCCTCAACATTGCCAACTGTATATGATGATATGCACAAAGTACAGTAAGCTGTACATGAGGTATGGACAGATGTTTGGACATGACTACTAAGTGGTGGGGCTACTTTGCAGATGAATGATTACTGAGGACAGCTCACTGGTGTGTTAAACCATTCCTACAATAACCTGTGTAACTGCTAAGGTCTGGTTTTGTTAACTGAAGTGGAAGACAGACAATACAGAATGCAGTAAGGGTGACACTGAAGGCAAACATCTTGACACCTGTAACAGTAATACCTCCCCTGTGCCTATATTGTGCATATATCAGCACAGTTGGCAAAGGAATGAGTCAGTATGCTTTGTAGTGCATGAGATAGTACTGTACTTCTGTAATACCTATCATGAGATGGGCAGGTGTTTGATTCACAGTACCGACACGTGTTGGGTGTGTGTGTGTCTATATATGTCACGTATAGTTGGGAATACATCCCACATGTTTTTCACTCTCCTGAACACTGTTGTTGACACCAGTACAGAGTGAAGTGTAAAAAAAAGGCATAGGCAGGTGGTTGAACCTCACACATGTCAAGTGTCTGTATGTGTGTGTGACATCGGTGTAAATCTTTGTGAATGCCACAGTGTGTGTGTGTGTGTGTGTGTGCGTGTGTGTGTGTGCGTGTGTGTGTGTGTGTGTGTGTGTGTGTGTGTGTGTGTGTGTGTGTGTGTGTGTGTGTGTGTGTATGGCTGTCCAGTCTCTGAAGTGAGGCTGTATTTTACCATAGTGTCCCCTCCCCTCATCGACTCAATGCAATCTAGTATCCCTGTTGATATCATCAATCTTAGACGGACATTCTAACCGCCTGTTAACATGTACACCTTCACTGTAATATCCCTGTTAATGTCCTCGATCTTAGGCCATTCTGACTACCTGTACATATGTAATCTCTGTGTCACATCTTGTAATTGCATAGTACTATAATGATGATTTTCACATAGGCAGGGGTTCTCATCCGAACACTGGCAACTGTGTGTGTGTTTGTGTGTGTGTGTGTGTGTGTGTGTGTGTATGTGTCAGAGTGTGTGTTACTGTGTCTGTGAATCCCTGAGTATGTGGGTGTGTCTGTGTTTTCATCCTGTCATGGCAGTGGGTATTACTGCTTCCCAATGAAAACCCACTATTTCCACTGGCCTTTACCCTTGTCATCCGCTATACCACTCTTTTACCTCCTCTCCGCTCCAGGTAACTATACCTGTGATGTTACCCACTATGGATGTAACTGCTCTGAACACAGTAGCTTACTGCACAGCTATCATGCTCTTGGATCATTAGAACAGTAAACATAATTGAAACATGGGAGATTAGAACTGTGATGTGGAAGCTACAAAGTGCACGCAGGTATTGTCATACAGACCTGTGAGTAGTCAACATGCACATATGGGACACTAACTACAAATGCTGACATCCCCCAGCACATGCAACTACACCTGAAAGAGGAAAGCAGAACATCAAGATCAATATGCTGTTAGTGTTGTTACACATGATACATACTGTCAAATGTACAAAATGCATACTAAAATTGTAATACATGGTATGTCTGCTGCCTATCAACACTACTCAACAATATTAATCTACAATTGTCTACCTAGTATGTACACCCTGTGCATCAGACCATATGAGCATGTCCCTACACCAATGGTGTGGATGACAGGGATGTGGCACAGGCATCATCATATGCACAGGGTGATAATCTTTGCCAAAGACCTAGGCTGCATCATTGGATGACATCATGTGTGTGTGTGTTAGGGTCTGTGATATCACTGGGCATGTGTGGATGTTATGAGTGTGTGTGTTGAGGTGCCCTACATTTGTTTCTGGTGTGTGTGTGTGTGTGTGTATGCATGCACACAGGTCTGGCATGTGGCTGGCCTACACAGGGGTATTATTGACAGCTGCAGACTGTACAAGGCAGGTTTCACAGTTCATGGTGTCCGACTACGGCCACGTGACCTGCGCCTTCCAGGGGTTTCACGGGCACTACCAGGCAGAGGTCCAGATTGGGTACTGTTTGATGACACATGTCCACTGGAATTGTGTCCCTGTTGGGACTATCCATGACCATGTGCACATGACCTGCTGTGTCCTGGTGTGGACTGCAGAGCACCAGCTGCACTGCTACTGCTACCAACACTATGGGAGCAGGCATGTGCAGTAGCATGTTCATGTAGACCATCAACAGGTGATGTCCACGTGTCCAACGCCTCACTCCCACCAGATGTTTCAGCACAGACATTCCACACTCAAGTATTGACATGCCATGGTCAAGGGTTCCCACCATGTCACCCTATCATCTATCCAAAACATCTGCAAGATGATGGTGAGCATTTGTAATTGCCTGGATGTTGTCAGTTAATGAATGAACAGCAGACCTCTGAAGTGTCATACCTTCTCTGTTGTGCCATTCAGCATGCGCCTGTGCCTCCATTACAGCTCGAAACATGTGTCTAGTGACTCCAGCTGATGTGCTTTGTCTCACAGGAGCATGTTGGCCAGTGGTCCTCCTACGAGCAGCACTGGGCACATGCCTGTGTGGGACATCACTAGTCAGTTGACTGGGATCATGGTGTGCAGGCACACCTTCCATAGTCTCCACACTTTCCTGTTCCATGCTACCACCCGCCAACTGTCCTTCCTCTATGGCCAGTGGTGATGGGGTATGTGCAGGCAAGGGAACCATGTGTGAGGATGAGGGGGATACAGGAGGAATGGCAACCAATGGCACAGATTCATCCCCTGATAACCCTGCCTGTGCCTCAGTCATACTTTCATCATCACTGCTAGAGTCTGTGGGGACACTAACATCAGGTGGACTGCAGGAGGGCAACACACCTATATCAACACCTGTGAGGGGAAGACAAGAACTATACATTGCAAGTTAAACCACACAGACACACACAGACACATGCTATGGCACCCAACGGCATGCAACATGCAGGTGATATGGCAGATGGCATTCAGTTTAGACAATTATAGTGGTAGTTATCATACATCCCTGAGTTGCACACAACAGCATGCATGTGTTATAGCAGACGGCATGCACCTTACACAATTATAGTGGTGGTTAGCATGCATACCTGTATTGCACCATTTGTGTTAGTAGCTTATGCCCCATACCTGCAACACAATGCATGCACTATGCACCATTGCATCACACTGCCATGGTGCGTGCTACATACACCACATGTTAACAGACCATCGCTGACCTTTGTACATCTGCCACTGATGCTTTGTGTTGGCTACTGCCCCTATGTGTGAGCACATGAGCAGAAGGGTATGTCGACTGAATACTATGTTTGCCTGAGCCCTAGCTTGCATATCTCCCCAAAGCAGTGCATGTCTGTTCAACATTATTCCGCCTATCTGAGCTGAGTCTACAGACATTGTGCATGTGGCTGCACACACATGTTTGACATGGCTGTCCCTACTTTGCAATGGTGCCACAGACCAGCACAGGTTTACAGTACACAGGCCTGATGTGTGGCATATGATCTTGCCAATCTCATGTAGTATGACATGTCTTCTGCTGACATGTTGAATGACATGCATACATGTGTAACGCAATGGCATCCTTTCAAGCTACAGTATGGTAAGGATGTCCCAATGCAGGGATGTGATATACTAACATGGGCCTTCAGCTGACACAATGTTGTCTGTCTGCCCTACAGATATGCAGTGACATACTGCACATTGAGCTAATGTGCATAGCCATTGCAGGGCATCATGTGGCTTCACTATTGCTATACAGTGTGAGTTACTGACCCAGTTCATAGCCATGACTGTGTTCACATACAATATATATCCAATGTGGAATGTGACCCACGTCACTGAGGTGTATACACACTAAACCCTAATGTGGAATGTGTGACACAAGTCACAGAAGAGTATACAGATGACACCCCTTCACATCTGCAACCGTATTACTGATGCCTGGCAACTATGTCCACACATGGCTAACTTAGCAGTACTCTATGTCCCACATGCCATCTGTGTACCTCACACACATGAGGAGCAGGTGTGACAGTGATGTCTGACACCAGCAAGGTGAATGCACTGTATCTGTGGCCTGATGTGGTTGTATGTGTATGTTGTGCAACACATGTATGTATTTGGATACTGTATAGGTGAATGCTTTCATGTCGTGACACACTCAAGATGTTCAAGACATGTTATGTGGTGGTTTCATGTTATGCCTACACAAGCTGTGCACAAGCCTGTATGATGTTTAGTGTTTCACATCTGCAATATCACCATTACACAAAGGCCAAAGTTGTATTGTGTCAAGCCAATGTACAACAGGGTGTACACACATGTACATCACTTCTACTGTGTGGGTTGCTTCATGTCTCTGGCCATCCTCCATGTCCATGTGTACACATGTTCTGTCCAATGGTTGTGATAGCCATCTATTTCACATGTCAGTGTTATCCCATATGACATACACCCATAGATGTAATATATGCCACTGAGGACAGGGTTATGCAGACAAAGGATGGTATGTATGGGATGTGAGACATGATGTTTTGCAGGATAGTTGAGCAGTGTTGCAGTCAACCCACTGCATGTCATGGACATGTCAGATAGCACATGACATTGTGTGACATTCATAGCAAGGGTATAATCCACTAGGGGGTATCCTGTGGGCTGGTCATACTCCAGTTCCAACACATTTAGAATGTGTGCACACATATGCTCTCTGTACAGCACTGTTTGTATTCTCAACATGTGTAATTCTGATATGTAGCACCTGTCCCTACAGTGAAACACACCTCCACCATTGTATTCACAGTTGTCCACACATCTGGCAATGACAGTTTGGAAGGTTTAGTGTAGGTGTCTCATATAGTCTTCAATTGTTTTGCATGGGTAACCACTGTGATGCATTGCAGATCTGACCAGTGTCTATTAACAGGACCACCATACATTATGTGTATGTGTGTTATGGCAGATAGCATGCGATTAATATGATCTGTGCATTATCAAGCCTGGTAAATAATAATCTCACCTGACACAGGCTGCTGTCACTGCAAAATGCCAGAGGTACCTAAACAGGAGTGTCACAGCAATAAGATCATTATCCACACCTGTGTGATAGCTACATGGTGCAATGTCCATGTTAGCACATAAGCCAGTACAATACACTATACTATGGATTATGCACATCTGTGCATACATAGAGTAGCAGACTATAGTATGTGGCATGTGTGCGTACATGCCTTGCATATGATGTTACATTACGTATTGTTCAGTAACACATGTAATTATATGAAATATAGTTGTATTCAAAGAAAAATACTGCTGCAGTCCAAAGGTCCAAGTCCAGAAGAAAAAAATACAATGCATAGAATAAACAGGATAGGACCACCACAGAATAAAACATGCAGCAAAAGTTTATTTCATGACAATAAAGTAAAATAAGTGCTTTCATGTGCTACCAAGGCACGCTTCTTCAGATTTCACTAAACAATTAAAACTGTTCACTATATATGTATTCCATTTAATTGAAAACACCTGAAGCCATCATTAAACAGTCATTAATCCATCTCATTAATTCAATTGAATTTCAGCTAAAAATTCACAGAGCAAAGCTTATAAAAGCTGCCTAAGTTAATATACTCAACTACCTTATCGTTTAATGACTGTCTCAGGTAAAATTTTCTAAAACATATATAATGTAAAAATATAAAAGCAATGTATCTAATCCAAAAAACATCGAAAACTTCATATATTATATAGAAGCAACAGAAATGAAACAAATATAACTGATATACATGAGACAAGCATAGAAACATATAACAATCCCAAATATATGTTCTTATTATAATGAATGTATATGGCGTTTTTTATGTCTGAAAGGCATAACCATATGATGTATAGAAAAGGCTGTATGAGTTACAGTAACATAATGTAAATAAATGAATATATAAAAAAAAAAAAAATGAATATATAGACTCATTAAAACTATTAAATAAATATCTATCTACTATTTTTTATATATCAATTATATAATTATATAAGTTTATGTTGAAGCATGTAAAATATGAATGCATAAATATATATATATATATATATATATATATATATATATATATATATATATATATATATATATATATATATATATATATATATATATATATATATATATATATAAGAAATATATATGAAAAGGAGTATAAAGTATATATGAGTAAATAGATAAACAAATGTGTATATATATGTGTACATAAAAAAACAATAATAATGTATATTTATCTCTATTAAATATTATTCTCATTCATTTAAGTCTACGTGCTTCATGTATAGGCTTAATGCTTATAAATTGGTTGAGACCAGGATGTAGATGCACTCGTAACTTAAATATCCAGCAGAGCTCCACTGACTCTAGATAATTCAAATTGTTACCCCCTCTCTTATTTGTTGTTACTAACTGCAACACTCTAAATTTAAAATGATGACTTTTCTGAGTTACTATATGCTTGGCTAATGTAGTCTGTTGATTCAACCATCTGATATCATATATATGGTTATAAATTCTATCTTTAAGTCTTCTTGATGTCATTCCTACATAAAAGGCTGGGCATACCGTACAAGTTGCCAGATATATAAGACTCATATCATTACAGGTTGCATGGAATCTAGGAATAAATTTATAGTCAATTATAGGATGAATAAACTGTTGTGTATCAGTTATCATATTACACATATTGCTGCATTTACACGGAAAGGTCCCAAAGTGTTGCCGCTTCTTATATGTCCTTTCTTGTTCCACAGATGTATGGTCTATGCATAATAGCCTTTTAAGATTTCTGCCATTTCTATAACTAAAACTAGGTGATTCTCCTATAATATTTGTTATGGATGGATCAAGAGTAAGTACATGCCAATTCTTTTTTATAATATTTATGACTCTCTTATTGTCATTAGTGTATCTGGTTGTAAATGTCACTCTAGTATTGTTATAAGTTTTTCTATATTGAGTGGCCATTTTACTCAATCCAACCCTGGTATCACTAGTCCTGCCTAAGACAGATTCTTTTATTTTATTAATCATGGAATTATTATATCCTCTTTTAATGAACAATCCCTCCATGATTCCTATCTGTTCTTGTAAATCCACAATATCCTTACATACTTTCATAAGTCTGATGAACTGACTTTTAATAATACCTGAAAATATGAATCGGGGATGCATACTACTGAAATGTAACAGTGTATTCTTCCAACATGCCTTACTATAAAGGGAAGTGGAGAGATGACCTTGTGGATCTTTAGTGATAGTTATATCCAAAAATGGATATTTAAGTTACGAGCACATTTACATCCTGGTCTCAATCAATTTATAAGGATTAAGCCTATACATGAAGCACATAGACTTAAATGAATGAGAATAATATTTAATAGAGATGAATAAACATTATTATTGTCTTTATGTACACACACACACACACACACACACACACACACACATATATATATATATATATATACACACACACACACACACACACACACACACACACACATATATTTGTTTATCTATTTACTCATATATACTTTAAACCCCTTTTCATATATATTTCTTTTATATATATATATATATATATATATATATATATATATATATATATATGCATCTTTATGCATTCATATTTTACATACTTCAACATAAACCTATATAATGATATATATATATATATATATATATATATATATATATATATATATATATATATATATATAAATAGTAGATATTTATTTAATCGTTTTAATGAGTCTATATATTATTTTTTAATTTTTATATATTCATTTATTTCCATTATGTTACTGTAACTCATACAGCCTTTTCTATACATCATATGGCTATGCCTTTCAGACATAAAAAACACCATATACATTCATTATAATAAGAATATATATTTGGGATTGTTATATGTTTCTATGCTTGTCTCATATATATCATAGGTTCATAGATTCATAGGTTCATACTAGGCTATCTGCCCTAGGGCATTTATAAGCCTAGCCAGAATGTGTTTGGCTTTTGCCACCCATTTTAAATTTATTTTGCTATGCCCTTTTTTGAGGTTAGTATACTGTACCTCTGTCTAACAGTGATACAGAAGTGATACCCGGGGTAAACCTATGATCTCCCATCCACTCATCAAGATTCCTCTTGAAGAGAGTCAATGAGGGACTCTGCCTAACCTGGACTAGGATTTTATTCCAGAGTGAAGGGAGCCTCTGGGTTATGAATCTGTCCCTCCAGCATGTCCTATTTATTTCAGTGCTGAGGTTCAAGTCTCTCGAGCGCGTAGCTCGATGGGATTTGGATTTTCTGAGGTGCAGCATGTCCATTAATTCCGGGTTGGACATGGCTTTATACGTCAGGCACAGATCGCCTCTGAACAGGCGGTATGCCACTGAGTAGAGCTGGAGTTTCTTTAACCGGGCAGTATATGGCATCTGTTTGAGCCCTTTGATCTTTTTGGTGAGGTACTTTTGGGGTCTTTCCGGTTGCTGCAGGTGTCTGGTAAGGTACATCCCAAAAGGGGCATTGTATTCAATTATGGGCTTGATGAGGGATGAGTAAAGAGGCACAATGACCTCCCCTGAACTAGATGTGAATCCCTTCATGATTAGGTGGGCTATATAAAATGTTTTTCTAACCACTTTGGCCACGTGGTTGTCAAATGAGAGATTGCTATCAACTTGGGTCCCCAGGTCCCTAATTACTTCTTCTGTACTTAATGCATTACCACCTATGTGGTAATTTGTGGGCACTTTGTTTTTGCCAAAGAGGATGACTATATACTTTTTGGAGTTTACCTTGAGGCCATGGCTCTGGCACCAGTTGTCTGTTTCTATGAGGCCCTTTTGGAGGATGCTTGTGTCGGCTGGAGAGTCAATTATGGTGCCCAGTTTGCAGTCACCTGTGAACTTGGTCAGCCACAGTCCTTCCATGTTGGCCTGTACCTCCAAGAAATATATACCAAACAAGAGAGGTCCCAGGACTGAGCCTTGTGGGACACCACTTGTAACTGGTTTGGAGTCTGACATGGCTCCAGCAATTCTAACCATGTGGGTTCTTTCCTTGAGCCAGTTTGCAATCCATCTAGTGACATAGGGATTTATATTTAAGCTGGTGAGCTTATCTATAATGCCCGAGTGGGGTATTGTATCGAAGGCTTTTGTGAGGTCCAGGTAGGCTGTGTGGACCACCTTCCCCTCGTCAATGGCCTTGGTGACTGTTTCAAAGAAATCAACCAGGTTTAAGAGGCAGGATCTGCCCTTAACAAAGCCAAACTGGGTAGGATCCAGTGTCTGTAGGTCCCCAATATCTTAATTTATGAGGTCCATGATGATCCTTTCCATAGCTTTGCAGACCAAGCTAGTCAAGCTTATGGGGTGATAGTTTCCCGGATCCATTAAGGCACCACATTTATGGAGAGGGACCACTGTTGCTGTACGCCACTCTTTGGGCACATATCCTGTAGTAAGGCTGAGATTGAACAGTAGTTTTATGTTTGGGTTTAGCTCTTCTTGGAGTTCATGTAGGACGCAGACCTAGACACCGTCTGGTCCCATTGATGCTGTGTTGTTGTAAATCAGTTATATTTGTTTCATTTCTGTTGCTTCTATATAAGATATGTAGTTTTTGATGTTTTTTTTGAATAGATACATCGCTTTTATATTTTTACATTATATATGTTTTAGAAAAGTTTACTTGAGACAGTCATTAAACGATAAGATAGTTGAATATATTAACTTAGGCAGCTTTTATAAGCTTTGCTCAGCAAATTTTTAGCTGAAATTCAATTGAATTAATAAGATGGATTAATGATTGTTTAATGATGGCTTCGGGTGTTTTCAATTAAATGGAATACATATGAGGTTGGTGCAGTGTCTGCGCACCTGCTGATAGGTGCGATTATGACCACCAACATCATTTACCCTTCTGCGGAGTTCATCCCACAGGGCACCCCGCTGCTGTGCATCCTGTGCACATGGCTGAAGAGTGTTGAATGGTTGTCGAGGAGGTATGGGATGAAGACCACATCCTTCAAGCAGGTGTATGCTGGCAGCCTGCTACGCAGCATACCTGGAAGATATAATGATGGAGACAGGTCACAGTAACTCACAGAGAAGTACAAAAGTACAGCTGAATATGCATGCATATCACGTTTATTAAGATTACAAATAAGTCTTTGCAAATCTACATGACACTAACACAACTAACATGTTTAAGTCACACACATTTGACACTTACTGGTGATGTGATGTTATCACCATATGTGTGCGTCATGTGATGTCATTGCTCATACTCCATGTGGATGTTGTCTTGATGTGGGCATGTCTGTTTGCCTGTACTGGTCTTTACCTATTAGCACATGCCTGGATGTGTTCACATTAATGCAATTGACCATAATGCTGTATATATGCCACATATATAGTCATACATAGCCTTTAGGGACGTGACCTGTGACCCTGCAGACTTGCTCACAGAATGTTTTACATGTATGTGTTTTGCCATATACATCTACATGGCACTGTACAGCTGTGTAGCATCCTGCCATGTATTGCCTGTGTTGCACATGTGAAAAACATGGGAAAATAGCTAGCCTGATGGTATTTTCAAGGTTGGATATCAACTATAGCATGTATGGTCATAGTGAACTGGTAGGCTATATGCCCTGTGCCATTTATGAGCCTAGGCAGACAGGTTACCTAGCTGTAGGCAATAGACAGGTAAGTTTCAGTGGCCAGTTCAAGCAGTGCCACAGAACTGATCCACAGGGTTACTAATATATTTGGCATGCAGTCATCACACCATGTCACAGAGAGGGGTGATATGCAGCTTCACTGGACAGGGATGCATAGTATGACAAGAGTATGTTAAGTGTATAGGACAAAGATCTGTCAGGCATGTTGTGATTCTTGTACTAGAAAGGTGGATTTCCATGAAGTATGTGTTTATTTGGGATCAGGATGTGCTAAGTGTAGCATGTCCAACATCTCTGGGTTGGACATGGCTTTATTCAGGGTAGGCTGCATGCTGCATAGTGGAGCTAGGGATTGGGAAGGGCAGTGTAGGCCATCTACACATGGGCAATAACCCTTAAAGGAAATATGTGAGCTATTATGGGTCACATGAGTGTTGAGTATGGCTGAACAATTATCTCTATATTCATGGATGGCACCCTGTCATGATTTGACTACCTGACTGGTGTGGTGAAGTAACTATCAAAGGAAAGACTACTGTCCAGCTGCATCTCATACACACACAGCTGCCATTACATTGACCGCTGCCTAGGTGGTAGTTCACGGGTACAGGGTTTTTAACATAGAGAATGACAATGCAATACTTAGCTGTCAGATTGTGGCCATACGTCACACACCACACATCTGACACACAAAGGCCCTTCTGTATTTTGAATGCAGCACACATTGAGTCAACTATTGCTCCTAGTTCATAGTCATTTGCCAACATCAATAGGCAGATGCCTTCTGTGTTAGTCTGTGTGGTATAGATAACAAAGAGGTGGAGTACCAGGAATGAACCCTATATTACTGTGACTAGCGCTGGTTTGATGTGTGTGTATTAGTCAGACACCTTCTGTAGTGTTTGGTTCTGTCAGCAGTCCAGTTGCCAACCACTCCTGTGACATAGGAATATACACCTAGTTTACTGAATGTAGATGGAACACAGTATGGGTGATGGTGTCCTAAGAACTGGCAAGGTCATGATATGCTGTGTGAATCAACCTTACTGTCATCTACATCTGTACTGAGTACATCAAATATGTTGATCACAGTTCATGGCCTTACAGACCAGACTCAACGGGGTAACAGTGCACTATTTCCCATTATCAGTGGTGTCTCCCCCTTTGTGGGGTGTGATAACTGTTGCTGTGCACGATTCAGTGTATACACAGCCTGACATGGAGCTATGATTGAACATGATGTGTATGTGGAGAGCTGATTGTTCTTACATTTGTGTAGGATACACCCTGGTATGTTGACAGGTCCCATAAAAGCTGTATGTATGGCTTTAGAGAGTGCAGCTTGTACCTGCATAGTCGTTAGTACAGGGGCCCTGTAGTGTACATGGATATATTACTAAGTGTACCTGTTGGGAGTGGGGGGGGTGGGAGTGGGTTTTGGTACTCCGAGACCCTATCTGGATGAACGGGTGCTATTTCTGTTGGTGCAGTACTTCCCATGCCATAATGCTGTGCAGCACGGCAGGTCTTGTCGTTGCCATTACGATTAATGACATAGCTATAGAATGCACTGTGCTTGGCCTCATAATATGTGGCTGATTAGTTTCACAGTAGCTTTGTGTGGTTTTATATGGTGTATTTGCATCTTAATGAGGCTGACCAGGGATCACTTACACTCATGTGTGTTCACTCTTGCAACAGTTACTACCTTCTGTGGTACAGTTTAAAGCATGGTACCACCAGTTTGCCTTCTTGTTTGTGTTTGGTTGACTCTTGGTTCTGTTTCA
Source organism: Protopterus annectens (assembly GCF_019279795.1). Classification (NCBI taxonomy): domain Eukaryota; kingdom Metazoa; phylum Chordata; order Ceratodontiformes; family Protopteridae; genus Protopterus; species Protopterus annectens. The sequence continues at coordinate 1,368,492,702 of NC_056732.1, read as the reverse complement.
ATGGCACAATCACTGTACGTATTTGACTGCTTAAGGTTCATTTGTATAGGATTCAGCATTTGCAAATGCATTGTCCATCTGCATGGTTGCCATGACAGTCACCACTTTGCTCTTAGGAAGCATAACATTTACTTTGGAGACTGACTATGTGTAGCATACTGTTAGCCCTGTTTGTGTGACTATTGTGATCCAGGTCATTGTGGTTAATGGAATCCAACATGCATTGAGCGCTGCTGTTGGTACATGAGGAGTCTTCCCAGTTCATAATGGAATAGTTGAGAGTAGCCATTATTATGGTTTTCTGTCTCAAACCTGATCTTCTCCATTACAGCACATTATGACAGTTGGGAAATCCACGGCATGGTGGGTGATCTGTCGCAAGGTACAATTTGAATTCCACTTTGGCACAAAGGTAGTTGCTCAGCATAATGCATCTGAAGTTATGCAAGTGCAACTAGCTTGGGGGTGTACATATCCTTCAGGAATATGGACACACCTGCGGCCTGTGTGTTCCAATAAAGGATAATGGGCAAGAGGTGAGGTATGAGTTATAACATGGTCATGCAGGGGTGCTCTCCAGAGCATTGAAACATGTCTCGGTCACTGCACAGATATGTTCTCCATGTTAGGGATTGACATATGTGTGTCCATATAGTGTTTCTGACATGTATCATTGTCTAGTGAGACCCGCAGTTTATTGCTTGGCTGTCCCTGTAACAGCAGTGGACCTTCACTTGAACTGTGTATGATGAAGGCACTATAGGGGAAGCATGAGCACTAGGCAGTATCCAGATTCCCAGGGGTGACAGGTGCAGGCCCTGTCTGGCAAAGCATCATGGTCTGTCAATCATGTTATCCCAGGCAGACAAATACTGGATACCCTTTGACTTGCACCACTACATTAGACAATTGTGGAATACAGTCCTTTTGTCCCTGTACTGCAGTATCATTTTGGGCAATGGCAGAATGCTAACCAGGCCTTGAGACATACCTGCATGGGCTACAAGACCTGACAGTTCCTACATGTGTTTCCATACAGTCCAGGCTACTGCATCACATGTCCTGCACAACAACATGGAATATGCCAGAGCCATGTGTATAGTTCAAAAGGTGGTCTGAGTGTATGGCTATGTGGTTAATCATGGCAGACAGGCAGCTGACAGTATGTATGCCCTCATATAGGTTGGTTTGTAACATAGTGCTAGAGTTTGAATTCACAAATGAGTACTGTTGGGCATGTTTCTGGACACGTGTTCTGAGGTGTGGCACAATTATGCAAACTATGTCATACAGTTTGTGTATTTCGTTGTCTGTCTCTTCCAGCTTGGGAGGTCACTTGTTTGGCCAGATACTTAGATGCGTCTGCGAATGTGTGTGATTTCTGGTAGTGTGTGTGGGTGTCCTTACTGTGTTCTGGTAAGAGTATGTGTTGGTTGTGATCATGAGATGCTTGTGTTAACCTACACCTCATGACTGTCCAGTCCAGTCATGGCTGTAGACTGGACTGCCTTCCAGCTTACCCCTGTAGCTGCATCTCAGACAATGTGTGAGGTGTCGTGTTAGGTGGGTTTGGCAGTGTACATGGCATAGAGATTATATTTCCCCAGGATGGCTACATACAGAAAGATGACATTAGTAAACACCAGTAGCTGACTAGTGGACATGCCTGTATGAGCATTCAGTACTACAAGTACGAAGTACTGTATTTAGTTTACTTATTGCTTATGAAGATGTTTTAGACAGTGATGCTCACCTGTAAATATTTGTGTTATGGATGTGACTACACTGGCTATTACAGAAACATTGTAGCTACCTTAAGCAGCAATCCTCCTCTGAGGAGCACACCACATCCTGATAGTTGATTATAGATGATGCAAGTGTCTACAGGTCTGTTTCCTTTTCTGGGTATATACTCACATATCCACCAGGATCATGAGCTCTGTTGGGCACAGACACCCACTCCCCAAACAGAGTCATGTATCAATAGGCTCTGATGTCACTATCAACATGATCAGGATATAATCAGATAGTGTGAGCCATCACCGATGATGCGGCTATTACACATGGGCAGCTGTCTCCTACATCTACTGCAGATGTTACACTGGAGTTAAAGATGATATGCAACCTGTTTCATTACCAGTACTGTGCACTACCTTACATACAGTATGTGCAAGCGGCTGTTAGGTTGGCAATGAGAGGTTAGGCTACACAAACCTGGTAGATCAACCAGTGTGTCTCTACTCTCAATATCCACTCTATGTAGGTGTGCACATAGCCATTTGGCCCAGCCCTGTAACAAGTGTCACTACACATTTGCTTAACATGTACACATGCACAGCTGTTATTGCTTGCAAACGATACTAGAGAGGTCCAGCCCTGTAACAAGGGTCACTACACTTTTGCATAACGTGTGCACATGCACAGTTGTTATTGCTTGCAAACGATACTAGAGAGGTGGATATTACATGTGTTATGTGCATGGATAGTTACCTAGCTCTTCCAATTAATTTTGCTATCATGCTGCTAAACTGTCAGATGAATACAAGTGATAAGTATCCTGTTACTGAGTATTGTAATTGCCAATACACATAACTACCATTTGCATAACATAACAGAAATGCTATGTAGAATGGAATACAGATCTGCCTAAAATACTGTACATTTCACAGTTATTGGCACAATATCCCACAATGCAAACCATATTTGCACAGTAAGCCCACCTTTGACATGTTCATCTTACTTATACACCCATACATATGTTGACTGTTACAACATATCGACATATACTATCCCCTGTTATAGCACATACTTGTTGGACCAATCCTGATGCTGACAGTGGTTTGAAACGAATTGGTAAGTTCAAAGCCCATATCATCCCTTGTGGTGTATGAGGAGTTTGCCTTATGACCTACAGCAGTACACACATAGAATACTACAAGCATTACTACTGCTCAACAATACATTGCTACAAGATAGCTATTTCCACTATATGCATTGATTACACTGTAATTCTTACAGAACAGGTACTACATACACCAACATACTACATGTTATACATACCTTCTTAGTAATTGGAGGTGTTATTGACTAGTATGATACTCATTTTTGGTTTGTCTTTCAGTGTTTTGCACTGTCCTACAGGTAGATACAGATGGTTTGAATGTGTGACAAGGTGACCTTTTATAGTTACAGATCAGTAACATGTGCTATCCCGATAACCAATTGGTGTTCCTAAGTAGCTAATTAAATGCACATCAGCTGCACTGCTACTGCCTTAGCCAATACCATGGCAACATTGGAGTATAACTGAGTACTCCACTTGGGCGTTGTCCCTTTGCCTTACTTGTGAGGAAGACAGTGTGGAGGTTTTGTTTGGAATCTATTGCAACAGCTGTATGGAGACAAACAGTAATATATTGTGTGTAATACCTAGAGGATTGGGTCTAAATATGAGTACTGCGGTTATATTTCTGAACATTCTTACTTGTGCAGGGTTTGTCTGTACCTAATACTTCTGCATATGTTTCAGTCTGGCCAGGATGTTTGACCCGCACAAGGCTGCATAGCTATGCATATAATGTTAGGGGGTTTACAGTGTGCTTACCAGACGTATTTAGTTTGGTGTTAATGTGTATCATACTATGCTGATAATCAGTAGTATGTAACACTTCCTGGGGTACGAACCTTTCAGCCCTCTGAAATGGGATTAGTTCATACAAACCCTGTAACATCAGCAGCTGTTCAGTTGTATAGCAGCAACTATTTCACATAGGGCCATGTTAGTGTGTCTCTACCCAGGTATGTCAAGGTTTCAGCAGATGTACAGTAGTTGAATAATCGGTTATGGTATGACAGTACATATTGATGTAATTATTTTGGTTGTGGGGTAGATGTTGGTAGGTGTACAAAGCACATGCATGTGTGTAGGACCCCCTTTTATACAACTTCTATATGTGTGTGGGTGTTCTTTCCCTATGTGAACACCTATCCCTTACTGGATTAATACTATGATAATTGCAGGCTGATTCATTAAGGCACTGTTAAATGCTTCCTGTATAGCATGCAGCTACTGTTAGTCCTTGAATCCTTTTGGCAGTACATTGGAATGTAATAAAGTTTTGCTAAATGAAAGCTGTCTATGTATTTCTGTCATGGATATTTGCAGTCATTGCAGTTGTGTTGGTGACTGTGTCCATAGAACATATTTGTAATAGTGTATTGGCATATACTCTTCATATATTATGTTCATATTGTTTGGGGGGGGTGGAATGTGTGATTGCTATGGTCCATGTTATACTCAGATATGAACACTTCGGATGCTGTCTACACACATGTGTATATATATATATATATATATATATGTGTATATGTAAATAGGTATAATATATATTATTGCATACGTTTATCTGTACCTCCATAGATGTGTAGATGTTTTTAACCTATCTATATACCTACATATATATGTAGAGCTGTATATATCGGCATGTCTCTATGTATCTCTGTCTCTCTCTCTCTCTCTCTCTATATATATATATATATATCTATGAGCATACACCTTTCATTGGGTACATGGCGGGTTGCCGTATTTCATCACATCTCCCTTTTGTGTTTTAACATGTCTGCATACACAACTGGGATCGATACAGCTCAGGTAGGTTACTCTGAGGATGGAGTACATAGTTGTGGGTTCTAATCCTGGAAGATGTTATTATTTTACCTCTCAGAGTAGGCACTGGTAGGGAAAGTGTGAATAATGCACATTTAAGTGGTTGTAAGCAGGTTTGCCCATGGTCTGCGTGACATTAAGCAAAGGTTACACCTGTGAAGCGCTTCTCCGTTTACCGTGTTTAAGCGCCACTTACCGTCGTGCAAACCCATGGAAACCCGCTTACAACTGCTTAAAAGTGTTTTAATCCACCTGCATCCAACAGCCCTTATTCTGGCCCTCAAAATAACTTAACAGCCCTTGAACTTGGGGCCATGAACACCGCAATCACTGACTTTACCACTAAGGAATCTGAGACAGGCACAAATGTTATGGTGTTTAGAATATACATTTTACTACAGGCATTCCTCACTACTGAAAACAAATGTGACTGTCAGTTGGTGTACATATGTCTGGTACGTGTTAATGTTCATATGTTTGTGAAATTAGATGCTGCAATGTGACATGACAGGGTGTATTATAAATGAGAAAGGTTCTTGTTTTGTGTCCTTTTTATATTGTCCCCATACTCCATGTATACCCCTCCAGTTCACTTAATAAACATCCGACCCAGACTCTCCTTGATGCATGATTTCATTACCCATCATTCCTCCCCCACCCCAATCTTCACATACACAACAACCATCCCTTCTATGGTGAATTAGGTTAATATTAATAGTTATAATACCAGAGCTGCATGTGTTTTGTGTACACTTCAATTCCTTTGGATTGCTTCTGTGTCACGAAGTGTATTCATAGATGTTTATATATATGGCTATTGATGTAAGTGTATAATATCTATATATATATATATATATATATATATATATATATATATATATATATATATATATATATCTGTGCAGACATCACTGACATGCAAATATATTTCGTATTAATTTGTAACAGTAGTACATATGTAGACTTGTATGTGTTGGTTCACAAACTACAGTACATTACAATGTAATGTACATATGTACACAAAGTGACTGTCCCATTTGTGGTCATTACAGTGGAATGCATATGGTATAAGGTGTTATCTAAAGACCATGAAACATGCATACATCTCAGATGGCTTAGTGGTAAGTCCCATGACTATAGTATGCATGGTCCAGGGTTTAACACCTGCGATGCTTTAAAAATGTTTTTTACTCCAGAATAAGGCTCATTTAAGCAGTTGTAAGCATGTTTAAAAGTGTTTGTGTGACATTATAGCAGCGGTTAAACATAGTTAAACAAACTTTGTAACGTAGAACCTGTGCACGCAAACACAGTCACATTCGCTAACTACTCAGAATATATACATTTCAGTGAAGTAACATCTCACTATGTGCTGACATAACATTACATTCTCTGTTGACTTTACTCTCCAGCACACATGGGTTTATATGGGTGTTTCGAATGTTTATTATACAGACGATTACTACCTATATATGCAAGCTGTGGTTAAGGTATACTTGTTAACATGATAAACATCCCTGACGTTATTGGGATTGGGACCTCGAATGCACAGATACTATGCAGATGCTGTAACCATTACACTATTGACATTAATGTTGCTTCCGCCTATTTCTTATTTAGATGATTTCTATGTGTAAGCTAGGCTAAGCAAAGGGCGGAGGCCCCCAAACCCACTGAGCTTCACTTACTCTTGAAATAACAACATATAACAAATGTAATGTGAGACAATACATTACATTCCTAACTACATTAGGCATAGCCCCTCATTGACACACTTCAAGGGAAACCTTGTTGTGTGAATGGGTAACAGAATATGCACCCCTGGGATCATGTGTCCCAGAACCATACAGCCAGGGGGTGGGGGAGCCCATCCAGTTTGATAGCTGCGAGACCTACTGGGGAAACTGAATGGTGTTGAATTGTCACATTAACATGCCCTCTTTAGATCACTAAGTGCCCCTATCACCCTCCACCACTGAGCCTCTGTCAAGCATAGCCAATGAAGCAATTCCAGGCAGAGTTGCCGGAAGCTGTTGAAGACTGTAGTTTTCTACAGCTTCCGGCAACTCTGCCTGGAATTGCTTCATTGGCTATGCTTGACAGAGGCTCAGTTACTTCATCAATGATGCGGACAAAGCCAACACACTGTAGCTATTCTTCTAATTGCCCTTGGGCAGATAGGTAGTAGGCTATCTGTGAACCTCTAAACTGCAGGCCATCACAGCCATAATACGTGAATAAACAGACTTTCAAATCACAATATACAGTGAGATATCACCATGTAGTCAGGGAACAGTAAAGTGCAGCAAGAACATACAGAACATTGATACTTAGTCACTCCAAAAGCCTATCTTGGAAGCTAGAAGACTTGTATAAGTTTAAGGCTTTCTATTGCTTACCAGTAGGTTACCTACAGGAGAGATGAGAAACAAGCACAGATGAGAAACATGCATGCAAAAATACCATACCGGCTTATGTGTCAGCCTTAGGCTTTGGAATACTGGCCAAGGCTATTGGCGCCCCCATGGTGCCTTTTTTAGGAGAGTCTCAAAGGTGAATACCAGCTCCATAAACAGCACAATAGCAGAATCAATGAGGGTTATGCTACTCAACACCAGGGGTTGTGATCACAACATGCATGCACTCACAGCACTCCTCAGGATGGACAACGTCAACATCTGTGCAGTAACTGAGACCTGTCTTAAGGCTCCTGAGAGCACACCAGCACTACCAGATTACAACCCATACCACACATTTCAGCCACAGAACATGGACTGACACAGACATGGAGGGGGTGTATACATATTCATCAGGGATACCTACACTTCCAGGTTAGTGGGGCAGCATGATACCTCTGAGATCATCCATGTGCAGCTAACATCAGCCACACCTGCAGTGTAAACTGTGGCCTGCTACAGATCACCCTTCATGACCCAGGACCACCACTCCACCTACCTGGAGACAGTGGAGAACATGACAGTCCTAACGCACACCTTGGCATTGGTCGATGTCAACTACCCTACCATTAACTGGGAAACTTACTCAAGTACTCACTTCCAGGCCCAGCACTTCCTGGAACTTATCACCCCCTATGCCCTGTATCAGGTGGTACCTCCCTAACGAGGGGTGAAAACATATTAGAAGTGATCGTCACCAACATGGGCAACAGGTGCACCACAGCAGAGGTTAACCGGTCATTGGTTAGATCTGACTATTAACTATTCACTGTTTCCATACCCAAACATCTCCCCCACCCATGGAAACCACAGTGTATACCTTTCCTACAGCTAAATTTACACTACTAGTGACAGGGGTGGGGGTTTCACAGCCCCCATGCTAAGGGGAAACACTGCTCAAGATACAGACAGATTTACAAATGCAATCTGTAAGCACCTACATGGATGCATGGATTGTGCCATCACTGGTAAACCAAGACTCACTCCTCCTAGACAAGGACACCAGTCTGGTGGACCCCTGCAATAAACAAGCTATACTACAGAAGTAGGACAGTGTTCCAGACAAACAGCAAATCCCACAAAGGGCAGACATCCGTGACCACTATTAGTATGATACGTAGGTCCCTCATGACATCATCCAAGGCTAACATCAGCAGGAAAATATGCAAGGATTCGAAAGATAACCACAAAGCCTTCTTTGGCTATGTCAAGGATCTAAGTGGTGACACACAGATTTGCACTGTGCCAGTGAAATATAGCACAAAATATGCTGACCCTACTGATATCGCCAACATCCTTGCAGATACATTCAGTGCATACTTCTCCCCCTAAAGAGCCCATAACACTACCCGAAAGGTACAGTATCCCACCCATCAGAGACACACAGGTGGAAATGGCCCTCTCTAACAGCAGAACACAGCATCAATGGAGGCAGATGTTGTCCCAGACTACATCTTGCTAACTGTACAAGACAACCTGACTCCCCACCTAATTAAGCTTTTCAACCTCAGCCTCTCCACAGGCTACATGCCCATACAATGGTGCATGGCAACGGTTATTCCACTCCATCAAGGTGGAATCACAACTGACCATGGTAACTACCTCCCCATAAGCCTGACTAGCCTGGTCTGCAATGGCATGGATCACATCCTCATGGCACTCATTAACAAAGACATTGGTAATCTCTAAACACATGACTCAATCCAGGTCAGCTTGGTTGAGTGCAGTTCATGCCTACTGAACCTGTTTGACATCTTACATACAGTCACCACAATGTTAGATGATGGGAGAGGTAGTTCACACATACTACCTGGACCTCGCCAAGGCTTTTGTCACCATGCCCCACTCAGGTATTATTGATAAACACACCAGCCTGTGCATACACCCATACATCACAGGTCAGGTTGCCAATGGGCTTACACACAGAACCCACATGGTATGACTAGCAGTCTCCAGGTCCAACTCTTGACCAGTCATGACTGGTGTCCCACAGGACTCAGTCCTGGGAGCCCTACTGTTTGGCATATACTTCTCAGAGGTACAGGCAAATACAGGTGGACTACAGCAGACCATGTTTGGCAATGACTGCAAACTGGGAGCCATGATTAATAGTCCAGCTGACACAGACATCCCTCAAGGGGCCTCACAGAGACCGACACAGGGTGTCAGCATCATGACCTCCAGCCAAGTGCCACTAACTGCATGGTCATTCCATTGTGGAATATTAAGCACCCATATATTAACACATAAGTGGCAGCCACTTTAATACGGACAAGGTAATGGGGTATCTGGGGACTAAGGTAGATAGTGATCTCCCCTTTGACAATCATATCTCCAAAGTAGTTAGGACATCCTTCTATGTAGGCCATTTGATTATTAAAGGGTTCCCATCTAGACATACTGGGGTTATAGTGCCCCTTTACTCATCACTCATCAGTCCCATCATAGGGTATAATAACCCATTTGGGATGTACCTTAGAAGACACTTCCAACAGCTGGAATGTCCACGAATGTACTTCGCCAAGGAGATTACTGGCCTCAAACATATGTCCTATGCAGCCAGACTGAATAAACTCCTGCTTTACTCAGTAGAATCTCGTTTACCCAGAGATGATCTCTGCTGGCCAACACAGCTATGTCGAACTCAGGCCTAATGGATATGCTCCACCTATGGGAATCCATGTCACAGTGAACCACACACTGTGGTGAGCTGAACCTTGCCACAACAATAACTGGACGATGCTGGAAAGACGGATTCCTGTCACAGACACTCCCCATACTTTGGAACAACATCCCTAACTACATTATACAGAGTCCCTCACTAACACTCTGCAAGAGAAACCTTGAAGAATGGATGTTGAACAGTAGATGCACCCCAGGGATCCGGCCATTGGCTCTGCTCCACAGAGGGACAGTTAATGAATCAATGGGGTTGCAAAAGCTGACACATTTTGGCTAGGCTTATGAATGGCCTCTGGCAGTTGGCCAAGTACCTACCTATGAACCTATACATACAGTATCAGCACATGCTGATAGCTTAATTTACTGTTCAGGTGTGGACTTACCTAGTGCCAATGGCAGTTGTATGTGCAATAATTGAGGGCTGCCTATGTTGGATGCACAAAGTAGACTGCCTATACATGACAATTTACAGGTAGTCTTGTGTGTGTGCCATCCATTTTACTGTGTGAGCAGGTGGAGAAAGGTGTCAGTCCCTAGGTGCCTACACTGTCCTTGTGTGTGCTATATGTTCCCTCCTTGCAAAGGCATGGGCATATTGGGCATGTCTCCGTCTGCCTACTGGGGCTGGCTCAGTGTTCATGGTCTGAGTACCTCTATGCCTGTGGGGCCCTTGGCAATGGTGGTGGGCTGTGAGGGCCTTCACCATTCTGTCCCTGCTTTAGCTGTTTCTGCAGGATCATATTGTGTAGCATGGCACATACTATGAAAATATGGGGACACGTGCCTGGAGAGTACTGCAAGACTCCACCAGATATGTCCAAGCAATGGAACCATGATTTCAGCATCCAAAACATGCCCTCTATGATGATTCTGGTTTGTGCGTGTGCCTCATTATGGAGTTCCTGCATGGGTGTGTGTGCATTTCTGATGGGAGTCATCATCCACGATTCCAGTGCATAGCCAGCATCCCCCACCAGGTGGCAATTTGGATGTCCCCTCTGGCAAATAACTGATGCAGCTGTGAGGCATGCCAGATGTGGGAGTTGTGATAGCTTCCAGGGCTGCCCACACACACACATCCATAATAATGCCCTGGGCATTATACATGACCTGGCAGTTGATGGAGGGGTATCCCTTGCGGTTTATGTAGTGCCTACCCTGCTCACCGGGTGGTGACTTGATGTGTATGTGCATGCAGTCTATTGCACCCAGTACCTCCAGGTATTCTGCCACATGGTGGAAGAGACGCATATTGCTGGCTAACTCCTCCTGCATTCAGGGGAAGTATATGTGCTCATTGGCATGTGGTAACAAGGCTTCCAGGAAATGGTGTAGTACCCTGGATGCTGATGCCTGTGAGATCCCCATGATATCCCCAGTTGGTCTTTGAAAGGTACCTGTAGCTAGTATTCTCAGGCTTACACATACCTTCATATCCACTGGGATGGGTTCCCCTCTGTTTGTTCTGGCTCTGAGGCGTGGCCGGCACAGCTCCACAAGTTGCTGTGGGATGTCCCTGTCCACCCTGTAATGCTCTACTATCTCCAGATCATGTAGCCCCTGGTAGGTTACTCTGAGTCTTAACACTCTCCTCCTCCTCTGGTGCCTGAGGTGGTTGTGTGCATCATCCTCCACACCAACTTCAGTCTCCAACACATGCTGGTGGATCAAAGCTACGGCAGCCCCTAACATGTACACACTAAAAGTTCCCCGTCTGTATACACCACTAGTGCAGAGTGTATGGGAATACCCAAATGTGTGTGAGGTGCTTTCACACTTTATACTATTGCGCTATGGATGCTGCTGATGTCATTGGATGTGTATGAGCTATTTCAGCTGCAGAGTGTCTTAATTATGGGTTTTACAATTAGTACTGCAAGTGTGGGGCCTTTACTGCGGAGTTATGTTTGCCTGCCTCAAATAATCTGTTGCCCTTTAATTCACTTTTAAACCTGGATTCCCTCCCATTATCAGGCATGCATCCACCTGCCATCTTTCTTATTTTGTACTTTCCCTACCCAGTCATGGCAAAATGTGTCTTGTAGCTGATATACTGCAAATCGGCTGTGTTCTGCTTTGACACTTTACTGTTTTATTTGCAGTACAGCCCCTCCCCTTTCCTGTTCTGCAGGTAGCTGCTTGCAGCTTTGTTAGCTGTTGTCAATGGCCCACTGTAGGCTCCTAGGTGTTAATTAGTCATTTGTACTCCAATTTCCATGCTGCAGCATTTCCTTATTTCTTTCCTATATCCTTCCTGTTTCAGCTGCAGTGCGTACTGCATAAACCCATTTACCGGGTTTACACACGTTTTCATCTCTGTTCACATGCATACTCGGTTACCTTGTGTACTCTCAGCTAAACAAAGCTATGGCCAATTCAACACACCCCTATCTTGCAGCTTTGCATAGCTAGGGGCAAACCAGTTTAGCAATGCTCCAATGTGCTTACAGCAATGGCAACACACCCCTCTCTTGATGTCATCTTTATCTCAAGGGCAGATCTCTGTGTTATAATGCTACACTGTGAGGTGCATCCTTACACCAGTGGGGAATCTGTGATTCACTATTACTCCTCTCATTTGCATGGCATTGCCTACTAATTCCTAGCTACCGTGCATAACACTGTCACAGCCCCTTAGCAACCCTTGCGCTGTAGTATGGTGCAGCATGCCTGCCATTGACTATTATGGCGAAATCATGATATGGGTTACATTGCAGTTTTATTCTATATTTTTATATTTTCCTTGCAATCCCCTTTGTACACCGCTGCCCTGCGCTTACACGTCACGATAGTGTGACTATATATATTAAATGTTAATTTTATATTTTGAACATTTTTTTTATGCCAATGGCTATATACTTCACCAGTGGCATATATTAACAACATAATACATGTGTTTGGTCGGCTGTCATGGCTCTGATTTTATGTTTGCAAACATGTAAACCGTTTTCTACGGTTTACATTTCTGCATGCTTTCACTATGCCTGCACCACTTCCTGGATCACTACATACCTTCATTTGCATGCTACACTGCTGCACATGGGGTAATTAGCATACAGGGTCCGGGAGTTGTGCGGGCATAGCGTACACAGGTAGTGCATGTGGGAACAGCTTGTACCTGGATCGCTCAGCGACCATATTTGGTGTTAGAACGCCGATGCTACGGCTGCACCTGGTGCAAGCTTTATGAATCCCGGGGTCTGTCTTTGAGGATAGTTTTAGTTTCCCTGTTTAGCCAGGGGGCATAGTTGGTCTTTGTTTTAATGGTTCTAGTGGGTGCGTGATGGTCTAATATTTGTAGGAAGGTTGAGTTGAAGTAGTTGACTGCCTCATCTAGTGACGGTGATGTTAGTGGTTTCCAATTACATCTTTTTAATGAATTTCTAAACTCTTCTGGGTATGGACACAGGTGTAAGCCTTCAACTGGGTATTACATCAAAATACAAAGGCCTCTTGATTTCACAAAAATGAAAAGTCTTTGGTAGTTTAATTAATGCTACTAAGGTTTATTTAATTTCTCCAGGATCACACCAGTTCTGGAATTATTGGAGGTTTCTTTGACAGTTTAATTAAAGCTGCTGAGGTCTATTTAAGTTCTCCAGGATCACACCAGTTCTGGAATTATTGGAGGATCAGGACAAGCAGTTGGTGGATAAACACTAAAGTGAAGTCTCACACATTTACTGCTTATCTTAATTTTAGAAACATGTTGAACTTTTGTGCCAAGCAGATGTGCAGAATGAAGTAATAATAGCTGAAAATAAAATTAAGCTCCTCAGTATGCTATCTCTGCATCATCCAGCCTATCTTCTGAGATGGTGGGGTAAATGGTTACTCTTCAGCTTCTGTAGTCATCACTCAGGAGGTCCTTCTTCAACGTGTTGGATGTATTTATGTGAACAGACCAGTCGTCACTCTTCAGGTCATGATAAAATGAATTAGCTAGCTTAAGAAGAAGCTACTGTGGTTATGAAAACTTTGTAAAATAGAAACAAATCTCAAGCAAAGCTAATGTATTACTAATGAATGTGAATTTAATATCTGAGCTGGGTGGATCTGCTAATACTTTCATAAGTCTTTCAGCTCAGCTTCTTGATAAATGTCACTTTCCCAAAGGTAAAGCACTCCTCTAGTTTGGATTCTTTTGATGTCTTGTTTAGAGATCAGAAAATTGTCAATAATGAGGACAGTAGAATGACAGTTTCTTAAAATTTGGTATAGGTTCAAAGAAGGTTACTAATCTAACAGCCCTAGAGCCCTTGCAAGCCTAGCTATATTTATCTTGCATTACCCCAGTTGTCAGTGTTTAGGTGAGTGAAATTTGCAGAGGTAAGGGTCTATGGTAGTTAATAATTAGTCCTACTGTCCAGGAGGGAAATTGGCACCACCCCAGGAATGAATTTGCACTCATCCAGCCAATGATCTAGGATTGCATTTGCAGAGGGTCAGTGAGGGTCTCTGTTTCATGTGAATTTGAAGCTTGTTCCGTAGATGTATCAGTTTCTGGGAGATGCATTTACCTCTCCAGCATGACCTGTTCATGTCAGAGGGTAGGTTAAGATGTCTGGACTGAGTGACCCTCATGCAGTTTGATTCATGAATGTGTAGCATTTCCATCAGGGATGGGTCAGAGACTGCCCTATAGGCCAGGCACAGATCACCTGTTAGCAACCTTTTGGAGAATACAGTCACAGGGCTTTCAGTCTTTCCATGTAAGACTTATTTTGTGTACCCTGTAATTTCTTAGTGAGAAACCTCTGTGGTCTCTCCAATTGTTGCAGGTGTCTGGTGAGGTACATTCCAAAGGGAGCATTGTAGTCAATTATTGGTCTGGTGAGGGCTGAGTATAATGGAATTATAACATCCTTAGATCTAGATGTGATGGCTTTACTTATAAGATGAGTCATATGGAAGGATTTACTTACTTTTGTGAATAAGTGGTGGTCAAAGTTCAGATTGCTATCAACCTGAGTACCCAGATCATGTACCACTGGGTCTACACTTAAGGGGGTGCTATTTCTAATGCAATATACAGGGATGTCAGCTATCCCAAAGGCAATAATAATGCATTTTTTTGCATTTAGCATTAATCCAGTCTTTTCTCTGGGTTAACCCTGTCTGTAGTATATTACCATTGTTGGGGGACACAGTGATTGCTCCTAATTTGCAATCATCAGTGAACTTCATAAGCCACAGGCCATTCCAGTTTTCCTGGACTTGTCAGAAATAAGTTCCAAACAGTAAGGGGTCCAACACAGAATCCTGTGATATGCCACTGGTGACTGGTCTTTTGCTAGAGGTGAAGTCACCCAGTTTTACAGTATGTGTCCTGTTGGTGAGCCAGTTGGCTACCCATCTGCTAATGTAGGGTTTAATTCCTAATTGGAAGAGTTTCTCTATAATACCTCAGTGGGCGAATATGTCAAATTATGTCAACATAGGCAGTATTCACTGTCTTTCCCTCGTCCAGGGCCTTGGAGACTTTCTTGAAAATGTCAATCATGTTTAACAGGCATGATCTACCTTTAACAAATCTGAACTGGGTTGGATCCTGAGTTTGGAAATTACCAATGCCCTTGTTAATAAGGTCCATAATGATACTTTGCATAACCTCGCAGATGAGGCTAGTCAAACTTATGGGCCTATAATTCTCATGGTTGGTTTATGATCCCCCTTTGTGCAGAGGGATTTTTGTTGCTGCCCTTCATTCTGCTGAAACATAGCCAGTTTGCAGGCTGTAGTTAAGCAAGGATCCAAGTGGGTTTACTAGGTCATGTTTTAAGTTGTTTAAAAGGCAACCTGGGATGTTGCCTAGTCCCACTGATGCTGTGTTTTTGGCCTTGAAGAGTGCCGGGATGACCTGCTCTCTTGAGATAATAGGCTGAGGAATGGTGGGAGGTATACTCTGGGTGATGACTAGAGGGGAGAAGGAGGTGAAGTTTGCTCCATATCTGTCAGCTAGCAGGTTAGCTATTACCTCCAGCTGAGTATGGGTGTTGCATCCACAACTAGTTTAGCGCGTAACTAGGTAGTCCCTTTTAGATTTCAGATGTAGTTAAAGAATGCTTTGTGATT
Organism: Protopterus annectens; assembly: GCF_019279795.1. Lineage (NCBI taxonomy): Eukaryota > Metazoa > Chordata > Ceratodontiformes > Protopteridae > Protopterus > Protopterus annectens. The sequence goes on along the minus strand of NC_056732.1, from coordinate 1,368,476,823 downwards.
ATCCTCAGCTAGAGAGGCTATTTTTGCTTCATAATTAGCTTTGGAGGACTTGACTAAATTTCTAATTTGTTTGTTTAAGCTAGAGAGGGATTTCTTCTTCTGCTGAGCCAGCTCCCTCTTGTTCTTGGACATTAGTTTCTTTCTCTTGTTGTATAACCTATTTATGCTAGGGGTCCACAAGGGTGGCTTGTTGTTTTTGGTAATACCTAGTTTTAATCTGGTGAGGTACAGCTGATTCTATAAATCTGCTTAAATGGTTATATAGGGCATTGGTGTACACCTCTGCATAGGAGTCCATGTTATCTGCATTTCAGGGGGCTTTGAAACTTTTTATACTATCACTTAGTAGGAGGTAATTTATTTTTGAAAAATTCTTAAGTGATTTGGAGCTTGATGGGGTACCTGATCTTATAATTACATCGAAAATGATGATTTATGGTCTGATCTGACCAGGGAGGACATCACACGGTGTGTGTGTGTGTGTGTGTGTGTGTGTGTGTGTGTGTGTGTGTGTGTGTGTGTGTGTGTGTGTGAGTGTGTGTGTGTGTGTGTGTCTGTCTGTATGTGTGTGCATGCGCAATGATCTCCCACATTAGTGAATACTATGTCCAGGACATTGAACCTCTTGGAATTAGCTGTTCCAAAGCATTTGCATTGACAAAGTCTAAGAACTTCTGAGCCAGCATGTTTGTGGACATGTATGTTTTCCAGTCAATAGTAGGATAATTAAAATCACCCATGAGTAAGATGTTGGGCTGTATGGCAAGTGACTCCAGTAAATCCAGATATGTGGTATGCTTTTCCTGTTTCATGGTGGGGGACCTATAGCTAGCTATGATGTGGTAGGGGGCTTTGCCTATAGTTAATTGGGGTCTATATTATAAAGTAGAACAACCAGAATGTCGACTTACCTTTCATCCATACCTAAATGTCAAAGCTGCACTTCATCGAAGGTCCAAATCATCGATTTCTTTCCAGGAAAAGACATCAGTTGTCCATTCTGTTACATCTATCATTTTCCCAACTGTAGTGCAATCTTGGAGTTAGTATATTTAGTTAGGGGGGTTGTGGTGGGCACAGCCACCCACATGGGGCGTGTGGGGGTGAAGCCCCTCACTTGTGTTTATTTTAATGTGGTATCTGGTGTTGGCTTACCGGTTTCTTTCTGTTGGAAAGAAATCGATTATTTGGAGTTTCAGTGAGGTGTAGCTTTGACATTTAGGTGTCGGTCAAAGGTAAGTCGACATTTTGGTTGTTTGACTTTATAATATAAACCCATTAGATGGACATGGAGTAGCTCAAGAGATTCATACTGTTTGACCAGTCTCAAGGTGTACTTATTCTTAATGAAGATGGATGCATATCTTTCACGCTCAATTTGTGGTCTGAATGGAGAACCAAAACTCACTGTAGGATCCACGCTAGTGCACCAAAACTAATAATCCACAAAAACCAAGGCAATGGCAACTCACGCATACCATCAATGAAAAAACATTCAAAACACAGAAGTATGACAAAAGAAATTTATTTAGCACTTTCGACTCCCTATAGAGACTTCTTCAGAATAAATTACATAAACAGAACATACATTTAAAATGTTACCCTGTTCACTCATTGACTGTTAGTTAATTAAATATAAATTATTTAATTAGTAAAAACTCTTAAAGAAATACGAACACAGTCCCCTATGCAGATTACTTAAAAGGTTGATTTGATTATCTAAATGGCAACTTTTCACTTGTTAAAAAAAAAAAAAAAAAAGACCAAATTGAAAATATTCAAATGAAATACAGAAATAAATTACATAAAAAAAAAACATGCTGTACTTTTTAACATGTCAGTATGCATTCTATATAAAACAGTTTTAACTGTTATAGTCTAAAAAGGTTTACGTAGTTGAATTGAAAGGTAGATAGAAGGTAAACAAGGGAAGAAGGGGAATAAAACATTTAAAGCTTGGAGACTCTTAACTTTAAAGATGGAACAACTGATAACTGATCATTCAATCCTGGAGCAACACAAGTATTTAAATGGAGCTACCACAGCAATTTTCAGTAATCCAAATAAATTTTCCATTGCCCACCCCTTTCTTACCAAGAGAGTTACCTGCTCTAGGACCCAGAACAAAAAAAAATACCTTCTTTACACTGTTTCAAATGTTTAAATAAAGCACTGGTTTCAACCTTCTTATTAATTTCATACATGTATTCATACACTCTAGTTTTTAGGGCTCTTTCAGTCTTACCTACACCATAGGACAAACAAAGTTGACAATAGGCTAAATAAACTATGCCTTTAGAACCACAATTAAATTACTTTTTAGCTTTAAGGATTATACATATAGAGGAAAGAATTATATCTCTGCAATGGGCCATATGTAGACACTGATTGCACATACCACACTTGTATGTTCCAGTTCTAGCGCTAGATCCAATATGGCTGTTTTCTAAGTCACCATATTCAAAAATATTCTTTAAGTTAAATCCCCTTTTAACAGTAAATATTGCCAGTTTTGAAAACATTTGCAACATGTTAGATATAATGTTCTATACAGTGAATCATGGTTATATTTTGTAAGAAAGGGTCTATTATAGTTGGTTGTGTTACTGATGCTTACTGTATTGTTGCCCAAAACATGCTGAAAACCTTCCAATAATCATACACCATGGGGCTGTAGCAAAAAAAATATTTAATACTCCATTCTTCCAATACCTCAGTTTTCAGTTTGGAAATCAAAGCCTCAGGGTAATCCCGTTCCACAAAAAGATGTTCAATATATCTCAATTCATCAACTAGGTCACTGTAAAGAGAGGTCATAAGGGCTGCCCAAACCATTTGACCCTTCACTATGTTCCTCTTTTGATGGAGAGGGTGATTGCTATCAAAATATAGGTAGGAGTTAGAGAGATGATTCTTCCTAAACAATGTGGAAATAATACTGTTATGGTTGGGGTCTTTAATAAGTGTAACATCCAGGTAATGAATTTTGTCTTCCCCTATATTAAATGTAAATTTAAAAAAAAATCAGTGGTTTCATTAATATAAGACACAAGCTTCTCGATGTGCTGCACTGAACCATCCCATAACAAAAATATGTCATCAAGGAAACATAAATATAAAATGATGTTCTTAGAAAAAGATGATTCCCAGTATAATAATACAATGTTAACATAGACTGGGGCACAAGCCACCCCATGGCAATCACATCCAGTTGTTTATATTATTTGCCTTCGAAGAACATGAAATTGCTAGACCGTACTAACCCCACATTTTCCATAATCAGTCTGACATCCTTGTTGTCGAAAACATCAACTTTGGAAAGGATTGATTCAAACCATTTAAGGCCAACTGAAAGTGGAATAACAGAAAACAGATCTTTAATATCAATAGTAACCATCAAGTAGTGGTGTTGAAAATCTGCTCTTCCTACCCTAGCCAAGAAAAATTCCAAGAATCAATTTAAATGTGATCAAACAATTTGCAAAGGGTTTGAGTTTCAGCTCAATGAATAAAGCCAGGGGGTGGGTTTTAGGCCCAGTTTCTGCTACAATGGGTCTAAGTGTGTTGGGGGGGGAGGTCATCCAAATTCTTATGGATTTTAGTTATATCAAATATTGTAGGAATCAAAGGTCTGGATACCCTCAGAAATTCCAATAATCTCCTGTCAATAATACCTTGAATAAAGTTGTCATCCAAGATCAAATCTATCTTATGGTATTTAATAAATCCAAAATTTTTGCTCAAGTGGTCTGAACGTATGGAAGTCATTGTAGCCTCGCATGGCCAAAGTGCTTTCTGTGCCTTTGAGCCATGTCTCGCTGACTGCACAAACTTCAGCATCTTCCAAAGTGGGGAGTGCTTCCAAGGAGTGCAGTTTCCTGTTTAGACTCCTAGCATTAAGCAGCAGTACCTTGAGTTTATCTAGAGAGGACTTTGTTATGTTGGGAGGTTGGCTATTGTGACACTGCCCAACAAAGGCACAATAGGGGTCACTATTACCTTTGCCAGTATCCAAAACCCTAGAGGAGATAGGTGTAGGCCATCTCTGGAAAAGCAGCATGGCCTGTCGACCATGTCTTCCCAGTCTGACAGATACTAGATACCCTTGGTCTGACACCAGAAGCTAAGACACTAAGCCAATTGTTAAAGTCAATCATTTTTGTTTGTATTGTGGCATCTTCCTTGGTGAAGGTAGAATGCTGGTTAAAGCTAGGTTTATACCTGCCTGTGACACATAATCTGAGAAATCCGCCATGTCTCTCTTCCAGTGAGGTACATCTCAAGTCATTCACCCCCCCCCCCTGCACATGGATATAATGGAGTCATACTTGTGCTTCTGGTTGAGTGACTTGATGGATTTTGGCTCCTTATCCAGCCTGGTGTGGGGAGCATTCCAGTTGTCTCACAATGGAGTCACCTATGACCAATACATTCAATTTTGTGGTATTACGACTTACTTGCTTATTTGTTGAGACACTAGTGTGTGTGTGTGTCATTATGTGCTGTAGTTAGTTTGTGCATTGCTATGTGTGTAAGTGGTTTCAGTTTGGAAGGCCTCTGATCTTTTGGTAAGTTACTAGCGAGTACATCCGCATATGTTGGTTTATGCGCCATGTCCTTATTTAGTGTGGGAAGTTTGTGTGTGTTTGTGTGTGTGTGTGTGTGTGTGTGTGTGTGTGTTTTCACAACCTGTTTGTCATTTGATTTGTCCTTATGTGACAGTCTTGCCTCTAATTTCCTAGCATAACTACATCTCTTACATAAAGTATTTCATTGTTTCAGGAATAAGTGTCTGTCTGTATGCATGAGACAACTGTTACACTGCCTCAGGTTGCCCATGTCTGACAGGCTGGGCAGGAAGATGATGGAAAACTGTCCATCCATGATAGGAGGCTCTTGCTGTATGTTTTATTAGGGAAGGGAATGGGTTAATTTGACAGGACTGTGTCTATAGTGCTGAGACTACAAGATGGACCCATACTTTGTGTAGGCTAAGGTGAAGGCTAAGGCAACTCTGCTCATTGCGCAACTGAGTTGCTCCTAGAGCAGTAGAAAATCTTGAAAGGGTTTCACTGACAGCTGTTTAGGGAAAAACTGAGCTTCTAGGCTTTTGCATCTATACAGAGCACTGCTAACTGCTGCTGAGTGAAGAGGACCACTGTGCAAATGCAAGGCTTAAATACAAGCAAAGAGAATCAAGTTCTAAGCTAACTACCAGTCAGGAAAGCACACAGTAAGCCTTTTACCAGCAGTTCCCAGCTCAGACAGGTTACATCAGCACACTTCTGCCTCAAGGGTGCAGAAAAATACCTTTCTAATGTAAAATAGTTGGTTTGGAGTCCAAGTGTAATAAGACCACACAAACTACCTACAACGGCCCTACAACTAACAGATGCAATGTAGTACAGTGCAATTAACTACTTAAAGTAGCAGCAGAGAGTACAGTTTTTTAAACTGCTGAAATGCAGTCACACTATATAAGAGAAGTGCAAAAAATACTTGCCCTTTTGTGTGTTTCATATCTCATATAGACCATGTGAAAGCCTACTGCCACTAGATGGGTAATCCTAGTCCCCATAATGTAAAATCACAGTAAAGGAGTGTCTGGAGTGGAATCCTACTACAAATAAGCTTAAAAGATATGGAATGCTACCACAGACAAACTTAAAGATACAGATACAGTAGTGTACTTTAAACAGCTTATAAAAGTGTGATTACTCAATAAAAGTACTTCACTTTGTATAAATGAGCCAAGAGCTGCTCAACTGTACAGAATTTATAAGGGCGCTAAAAACAAGATAAGCTGATTAATAAGCTCTCTAGCAAATAAAACAACATGCGGAAATCTGAAGAGTTTCCCCAACCTTAACAGACCAGGCTACCCTCCAGCACACTAGATGGAAAATCTACTGACCTCTTGATGTAAAAACAAGTGCTTACTAGAGTGCAAAAATGCACTACTTTATCCAACAGCTGGCTAGATAATGAATTAAGATCAAGTAAATCAGTAGAACAGACAATGACAGGCAAAATGTACTTTTTCAGTATAAGCACAAGGAAAGGCAAATAAATAATTCAGGATATCAACAGCTGTGCAAAAAGTTAGGAGCTTTGAAAGCTTAATTTATAGTAAGGGTGGGCAGCTTAAAATCAGTAGGTTTAAAACACAGAACAACAAAGGAAAAGGTGGATGTGAAAAACTAGCAGAGAGTCACCAGCAGTGCTTTAGTTTATGCAGGCTTGAAATCTTTTCAGAAAAAAAGACAAAGGCCCAGATATTCACTATGTATATAAGTATCACTAAAGGGTGGCCACAGTGGTGCAGCGGTTAGCGTTACTGCCTCACAGTAAGAGGTTCTCCAGTTCGATTCTCGGCTGGGGTGTCTTCTGTGCAGAGTCTCCTTGTCCTTCCTGTGGTTGCGTGGGTTTCCTCCGGGTGCTCTGGTTTCCTCCCACATCCCAAAGACATGCTGTAGGTGGATTGGACACTCTAAATTGGCCCTAGGCATGAGTGTGTGCATGTGTGTGCCTTCTGTGGGAGGTTGGGCGCCGGGCTGGCAACTCAACACTGTAAAACTCCACTGTCAATCATGAGCAGACAGGTGATCTGCTGCGGTGACCCCTAACTGGGAAAAGCTGAAAGAAGAAGAAGAAGAAGAATAATATAAGTATCACTAAACAGACCATTTAACCAATGAAAAAGCATGTGAAAAATTCAGCCTACATAATTAAGTTTCTATCTCTCACATAGATCCAAATCACCAGGCCAAACATATTTCTGAAAACATAAAACAAAATGGAGCAGGTAAAACAGAAATCAGTTCTATCAGTTACAGAGAAAAAAATAGGTTTACGTTCCTCACCTGACTAGAGAAGTAAGTCCCCTGATCACTCTTGCTATTTATAGCTGAAAACTAATGGATGGATTGTTAGTTTTTTCCTTTGCAAAATCCTGTTACCAGTTATGACTTGTAATATAATACTAACTGCAGGGTTCTATGATCTTTGCACTTAGGTAAATTTACTGACTCAAATATCTTTTTTTATTTAGCATTTGGTTAAAAAATCTGTAGTGACCATTGCACCATTCATTTTTGTCAGTTACATTTACATAAAGCAAATAATCATTTTAGGCAAATACTATTTATACAGTCTACAGTTCATAGAATCATAGGATCATAGGAAGTTACTATGCTACTGGCTCTGGGGCCCTTACAAGCCTAGCCAAGAATTTATCCCAAAAAAGAAACCTCAGTCAGCATCTGTCACCTCTGTCAAAGAGGGACACAGGTGGAACCACTGGGGAATATTTGTGGTTTCCCATCCACTCATCAAGATTGTGCTTGAATAGGGTCAGTGAGGTACTCTGTCATATACAGGGAAAGTCTATTCCAGAGATGGGGCAGCCTCTGGGAGACAAACCTGTTTCTCCAGCAGGTTTTCTTGATGTTGCATATTAGATTTAGGCCTTTTGAGAAGGTAATGCTCAAGGAGTTAGACTTACGAATATGGAGCATCTCTAGTATGGCAGGGTCCGATATTACCTTGTAGGTGAGACACAAATCACCTCTGAGCAATCTGTATGATATCGAGTAGAGTGATAGTGATTTGAGCCTGTCCACAAAGGACAGGTGTCGGAGGCCATGGATTCTCTTTGTAAGGTATTTCTGTGGCTTTCCAGTTGATGCAGGTGTTTGGAGAGGTGCATACCAAATGGAGAATTATACTCAATTATTGATCTAATGAGGGAGGAGTACAGAGAAGTAATAACCTCCTTTTTTCTGGATGCAATCCCTTTACTTATGATATGAGCCACGTAAAAAGCTTTTCTGACCAGTGCCCTTACATGATGGTTGAATGTGAGATTGTTATCAACCTGAGTACCCCAGTTTCTCACCATGGGTTGTGTGCTTATTGCCATTGATGTGGTAATCAGTAGGGGACTTTTTTTGATGAATGGTATAATAATACATTTTTTTGCATTTAACTTAAGACCACGACTTTGGCACCAGTCATTTGTTGCTGTGAGACCCTCTTGCAGTATGTTAAAATCATTTGGAGAGTCAATGACAGCACCCAACTTACAGTCATCTGCAAAGCTGGTCGGCCACAGGCGTTTTGTCTTTGCCTAGACCTCTGAGAAGTAGATGCCAAACAGCAGGGGTCTCAGGACAGATCCCTGGGGAACACCTATAGTGACAGGTCTGCTGTCGAGGTGGAGGCACCTATTTTGTCCTTGTGGGTCCTATCAGTAAGCCAGTTGGCCACCCACCTGATGAGATAGGGGTTTACACCAATTTATGTTAGCTTTTCGATGATGCTCAAATGGGAGATTGTATCAAAGGCCTTGGCCAAGTCAAGGTTAGCTGTATGTACTGACTTTCCCTCATCCAGGGCCTTGATGACAGTCTCAAAGAAGTCAACCAGCTTCAACAAGCAAGATCTGCCCTTGACAAATCTGAACTGCGTGGGGTCAAGTGCTTTGAGATTGCCTATGTCCTTGTTTATGAGATCCATAATAATATGCTCCATTTCTTTACAGATCAGACTTGTCAAGCTAATGGGGCAATAGTTTCCAGGGTCAGTAGTGGCACCACCTTTGTGTGAAGGGACAGCAATGGCAGGTCTCCACTCTGCTGGAATGAAGCCTGTACTTAGGGTGTGGTTGAATAAGGTGCTCAATGGCTAAGCTAGTTCTTGCCAGAGATGGTGCAGAATACAGCCTGGGATACTATCATATTTTATCTTAGAATGTTTCTTTTGTATGTCCTGAAATAAATGTCACACATTTTAGGGCTGAGATTCTGTGCTCTGACGGATTACTGTACACAGTAACCATAATTTTGTGGAAAATGTGTGGTTTTATAGAGAGCTGGAAGATTCAAATTGTATTATTAATAAACACATAAATACCTTTTAACAGGTAAACAGTGAAGAACTTGGTTCTATCTGATAACATTAAGTATACACGTTTTGTAGCAAAAGTCAGCAATACTAATTTACAAATTTGGGTCTTGTCTGCTGTTCTTAAGGCATCAAGCAGTGCTGGAATTTGAAACCTATTTCTCAGTTTAGTTAAATTAATTGCTCATAATTATATAGTACAAAAAATAATGGAGATGAAAGAAGTCAAACCTTGCACTTTAAAGAACAACAAATAGATTAAAACCTTAATTTCTTATATAAACTATTAGGAAAATTCTTTCAAAGAGATTTAAAATCACTAATAACATATTGCTAAATTAAAAAAAAAGATTGCAAATCGGTAATCTTTATAACGTTAGAAAAATAAGTTTCTTTGTGCAAATTTACACACATGCACATATACAGAACAGCCTAGCTTTAATCACAATATGGTGTTTTCTAGAAAAGTGCTATTATGTAACACCATAGGATCTAACACTTTTTCTATGAATAAAAGTTTCTGTACAGCTGACTACAAAGTTTCAGCATTAAAATTCTCTGTTAAATTCAAGCCACCTTATTTCTTGTGAGCTGTTACATAAACACATTGAACACTTTTGTGTAACACATTAACCTTTAAATAAGTTATCACTTTAATCTAAGGACTTATGTACTGTGCTGTATTTATACTATCATCCCTAAGATTAGTTAGTACACAAACTTCAAATATCACTTTAATTATTTTTCTCACACAGAAGCACATAATGCAAAACATAAAAAAAAAATTCCTTAGTTGCGAGAAAAGAGATAAATGAATAAATGTTTACAAAACATAGCAACTAAAATACATCAAACTGAACTATGGCTCTGGCATATAGCCAACTCATTACACACACTGAACAACTTAGTCTGGCAGATAAAATCATTACAATTAGTGAACAGTATTTTTTCTTTATCTTTGACCTTGGTATACAAAGTGCTAATCACCATAAATAGTTTCAGAATTTATATTTTCACTGCATTCTTTGGTTTACAAGCATGCTGTGCAAATACAAATTCTGAAACTCTGTTACAGACTGCAGCATCACAAGCAAAGAAATATGGTAATACATATCTGATAACCTTAGATGGTGCTAAGCAATTGTACTTGTTACTGCTAGTCAAAGGCCTTACCATAAATAAAGGAATTTAAACTGTAAACTTGACAAACAGCGAGAAAAGAAAAAAAAGGAAAGAGAATAGAACATTTACAGACTTAAATATTGGAAATAGTGAGTTCATTTTACTTGTTGCTTGCTTTTGCCAAAAGCTAACTGGTAGTAATCCTATTTTACGATGCTTGCAAACAAGTATATAACTCAATTTAAACAGCAAGTTTATGATCCCAGTTATTCTCACCAGAGGTAGCATATAATTATCGACTAGGAGATGGGTAAGGACAATCTAACACCAAACAGTTAGATTAATTCAAGCACCAAAAGGTAAATTAGCTAGGTATAAAATGGCCCACTAGGGCAGCTAGCCTAGTACTTAACTATACTCCTATTTCAGTAAACCAGATTTTTTTGTCAGTATGTCAGCTGAGAGAAGACTCTCCTATGTGAACTATAGCATACATATTTTTCTACTCTGAACTAGTACATTCCCCCAAAAAATATATTATAGCACACATTTATGATCTCTTTTATCTTAAACAATATCATGTAATACACAAGAAACCAATCAGAAATCAACGATTACACTTTCTTGACATGAAGGTATCCTGAAACCTAACTTACCACTAAGTAACATGTACTCAGTCCTTTGTATTATCTGTATTTTTTTAGTTTTGCATATATTTATGGATCTTGTTGTACCAGTTTGTTAGGAATTGCTTAATTTAACACTGAAAAAAATATTTTTCTGTGCCAACACCAAAGTGTATAACATCAGTGCAGCTGTGTAAGTGGAAAAGAACTTTAAAACATTTAAATGCATGTAGTATATGTACTTTAAAACCTACCTATCATTCCCTTTTAAACAAAACTAGATTTAGCAAAGAAAACTAAGCTACATTTATCGACCTTGATGAAAAGTTCATGCCTAATGCAACAAGCATTTGTTTGGTCTAGTCCATAGTGAAGAATCTCAGTGTCAGAATGGGATTTGACAAACACCCCCATTTTGCAGTCACTAGTAAATTTGGTTAGCCATAGTACTTTGATATCAAATGACATGCAGGAGCTGTATGTACCAAAGATCAGCAGTGAGCTGATGACAGATCTCTGTGGAACATCAGTGGTAATATTTTTATGTCTAGACTAGTACAAGCACCTCTAACCTTATTATTATGAGTTCTGTCGAGCAGACAATCACCGATCTAGCAGACTATGTATGGGTTAATGCTGAGTTGTTAAGCTTTTCAATAATCCATGGGGATAGTCAGTCCTGGCAAGGAATTCAACCTGGTGGAACAGCCAGAGGCATAGTTTGCATGAAGAAAAGGAGGCAGGGATCCCAGTTGAAGAATGCTAGGGGGAACAATTGGGAGAACCCAACTGGGCTTTCAATGCATTACAGTGTTTAATTTGTGGCCAGACCTGAAGCGCTGTAGTGCTTAGTGCAAGACATGAACTGTCTGCAAGCAATTTGTTACAGCCTTTTTTTTGTTTTTGTTCATCAACTTAAATTTGGTGAGGGAGACACCAGATTAGGTCAAGGCACTGGGTGCAAAAATAGCTAGTAGTTAGCCACACCTCTGGGAGAAAGCATGATCTGCCTTTTACGAAGTTAAACTAGTATGTATCCAGAGATATTATGTCATCTACATTGTTTTTATTAGTTCAGCTTTAATATGTTCAGTGGTCTTGCAAATAATATTAGTATAATACAAGTGAAACTGATAGCCCGTTAATTTCCAGAGTCAGTGAAGGGACAACCTTTAGGTAGAGTACTGCAACAGCTGTTTTCAACACCTTGAGGATGTGCCCAGTGGAGAACTTTAGGTTGAAAAGTTCATGAAGCAAGGGGTTTTGCTAGATGGAGCTTAGCACTTCTCAACAAATACCAGAGATAATGTTGGGGCCAATGGACTTAGTATCTTTAATTTCTAAAAGTGCCATAAGGCCTTGATCCAAAGTGATTTTGAGGAAGTGTGAGGGGGAACTGTGAGACAGACAGGAGGGAGGTTGGTGTAGAAGTGGAAGAAAATGTGTCTGCAAGAAAATTAGTGATCTTACAGTCAGAGAAAGATGTACCTTAAAATTGCATTAGTACAGCACTGGAGGCTACTTTTAATCTTCTTAATATTGCTAAAGAAGGCATTTTGGATGTCTTTTGAATCACCAGCAACCTAAAGATCATAGCTGACGTTGCATTTCCTAATGGTAAGTTTGAGAGATTTACTTACCAGTTTTAAATCCCTTTGATAAAGGTGAAGCGGGGATCTTTTGAGATATGGCCTGGAACATTTTCTTTTTATTATAGTGCTTGTTGATGTGGTTGCTTCATCATATGGATTTAGTTCTGAATTTGTCATTATGTTTACATTGATCCGGCATAGGTCTTTCAATGCATCTAATGGAGTAAAACCAGGAGCGACAGGCAGCAGTCTTAGGTGCAAAGTTTGCTGGGGAGCTATACCATTTGTGATTATCAATAAGATCAATAACTAGATCAATAAATATTAAGTAAGTGGTTTTGGAGTAATCCAAAATAAAAGTGATATCAGGGGCCTCAAAACAGGTTTTCAGGGAGAGGATTACTGAACGATGGCTAGATTTGACTACGGATGGAGTAACAAATGGGGTGGTACAATTAGGGGAAGCATTTATAAGAGGAAACATCAGCAGGATTAACATCTCTGGTGTGCAAGATGACAAGTTAGACAAGTTTTGCATTTATAAAGTGCAGACGTTTCTGCGTATATTTATTGTTGGAAGTACATGTTTACCAGTTATGTGTTGATAGCTAAAGTCACTCATAATAAATTATTTGATTCATAGGTTAACTTTTCTAACTGGTTAAGGTATAACAGACAGGGTTCTATAATTGTCAATAATGTGATTACTAATTTTCACTAAGTGTGAGAAGGACTTTAATCAACTTCAGATTTGTATCATCTGGAATCTGCCAGCTATGAGATTCATAGAGTTCACAATGCAAAGTCAGTCCATAGATCATAATGACCTGACCAATACTCACCCTCATAGGGCACCTTCTGTCTCCAGGATAACAAAACAAGGATGAGTTTATGGGCATCCAGATAGTTATCAGGTCTATCTTAAAGGAAGTGAAGGTATCACTCTGTTTTACATGCATTGGTAGATTATTCCAGAGAGGGGGGATGCAATGAGTTTCAAATCTGTCTCTCAAGCATGTAGTATGCACTCTGTTTAACTTCTTTCATGTTAATATTTTATTTACATATTTACAAGTTATTATTTACTTATTTTCTATTAACTTTTCTTTACTAGGAAAGTCAGACCGAGCCATACAAGACCACTTTTCAGCAGAGGTCGAAGGAGAAAGTTCCATAAAGAAGAGAAAATAATAAATGAGAGTATACATAAAAATGTTGCAAATAGTACAAAAGGTACAATTTGTGATATACATAACTATATTATTGAAGTTATTCACAGTAGTAGAAATAGGAATGTGAAGAGAGAAGGGGAAAATGGTGAAATAAGCTAAGTATTGAGGACATGTATATGAAAGTGTAATTAAGTTAATATGAGAAAAAAACAAAAAATGGATAATACTGCCCAAAAGCCACTAAGAACAAAAAATCAAGCAGTGTTCACGAAGAACGAATCCAATCCAGCAAATTGAACAGTTTTATTATATAAAAAACGGAACCACGTATAACACCACTATCATGAACGCCTTCCCTATACATTCACAAGCGTCTTCGTCATTAAATTGACTTCATCAGATGACCAGCATGACCAGCATAAAATTAATTAAAGGATTTATTTTATGCTGGTCATCTGAAGAAGTCAATTTAATGATGAAAACGCTTGTGAGTGTATAGGGAAGGCGTTCATGATAGTGGTGTTATACGTGGTTCCGTTTTTTATATAATAAAACTGTTCAATTTGCTGGATTGGATTCGTTCTTCGTGAATACTGCTTGATTTTTTGTTCTAAGTTAATATGAGAGTACAGGAGAAATTAAAGAGAGCATGGCAACTTGTGATGAAGGGTTAAGAAAAGTTTCTACCTGTTGAATGTGTTAGCGTCAACAATTAAAAAGTCAGGAATTTAGGAGGTGGAATTTGAGGTTAACTTTAAAGCATTTTGATGCTATTTGTCAGAAAGAGTATATTCTGTTCCTGTCTGGACAGTGGAAACTGATGGATTGGTCACCTTGGTATCTTTTCCCTGGCAACAATACTCCTGTAGGCTTGAGCTCCTCCCTTACCCATAAACATCTACTCCCCTGAGAAGTATTTCAGATCTCATTACTACCATTGCAGTTACATTATCAATGCACTTGCTCAAGTCTTTATGCATTCTTTTTTCTGTTTTGGTGCAGATAAGTATGTAAACTTTCATAAATTCTTTATTAACATTTACGACTGTATATATATATATATATATATATATATATATATATATATATATATATACATATATATATACATATATATACACAATGGGTCTAGGACTATTGCACGAAGCTGCAATAGCCGAAGCCGACATCACCGAACACATTTTAATGAAAGTGTTTCTACTGAAAAAGCACTTTCGTTAAAATGTGTAAAAAAAAAAAAGAAAAGAATAGAAAAAAGCATTTATGTGGGAGACTATGCCCCCCTGCACCCCCATGTGGGGTGTTGTGCCCCCCCATAACCCCCTACTTTAATATTCTCACTCCGATACTGCACTACAGTGGGGGAAAGGGAATCTTCCCTTATCCGCACTGTAGTATGGCCTCCACAACAGCATACTTATGCAAAAATGCTGCTTCGGTGAACAGCATTTATGCACAAGTAGGTTTGGCCATGAGTGCTTCGGGAAAACTGCGCCGGAGTTTAGTATGGAACACATACACAGCACACATGCACATGCATATATGTGCATGTGTGTGTGTGTGTGTGTGTGTGTGTGTGTGTGTGTGTGTGTGTGAGAGTGTGTGAATCTTCATCTGTCCTTTAGATTTCCCTGCTAATAGACTGTTGTTTAGTGCATTGCTACTAATTTTCTGCTAGTTTATTGGAGAGCCACTTGGCTTATTCAGGTGTTGGCATAATATTTTGCTAATGATAATTTACTGTGTTGTTGTGAAGTTTCACTTAATGGTTTCTTAGTTTGTGGTTGTGACAGTCTTTAAGCAGTATGGAGTAAGAAGTTAGGCTTTAAGAAATGTTCTAAATGTGGATATGAAATACTCCCTGAAGATCTCCATGACGTGTGTGTTGTATCTTGGGATGGGACACATGTTCTGATTGCTTTATCTGTAGGAATTTTAGTTCTAAGACGTTATTTGATAGCTGCAGCAAACTTGTTCTGGATGGGATATTAAGGTCATTTTTTTCTGAACAAGGAAGGGCGCCATTCAAAGATAAACCTCCTAACCATTTAGAGAAAACGGAGAAGCAAAAAGCAGATGAGATGGACATTTCCGTCCTACAGAAACTATTGCCAGCCAAAGTATCAAGGGCGTCCCCTTCTCCTTTGCTCCCTGGACGTCTTCTCTAGCTACTCCAGCCAGGTTCATATTTATCCTTAGGCAGAAGACATCATGTACCACAGACATGGCTCAGATGAGAAGAGCAAGGAGCTTCTAGTCAAACCATGAACTTTCTAGATTGCTGTCTTCCTGCTCAGCATCCACAACATCCCTTCATTCTTGCAGAACCCTGAGGGGCCTGATTTAGCTTGATGTCAGTCTTTGTGATGACTCAGTTGCAGTATGGTATCTTCTCAGTTCCCCTCTGTAGCCTAGGAAGGCCCATAAAGAAACCCTAGCTAACTTTACTTCGATTTTTTTTCTGGACCCTGTTTTGACGCTGGTAGTGTTGGAACTGGTATTGTAGCCTGTGCGGGTGCCATTGACAACTGCTTTGGTGCTGAAATCTTCCATAATGAATTTGGTTCTGGCATCTTAGATGCTATTGCTGCCAGTGGTCAATAGCCCAAATTCCATGGGGACCTCTCAAGGAAGAGAATAACCAATATGGTTTCTTTGCAGGAGTAGGTAAGAGCTAAATCATTTCCACCCTTGGGCACTGCTAGAACATAAGCCTTTAGTTGAGCATCATCCATGTTTCCACATGACAGAAGACTTCAGAAACCCAGAATGCAGATATTTGGGTTGTCTTCTTACCATGACAGTTCAGCCTACTCCTTCCTAAGCTACCCAAGGAAGAGGCAGTGTAAGAGGATACACCCTCGTTCCTCCTCATCAGCATCTCCCACTGCAGATACAGATCTTATTAAGGAGAAGTTCTCTCCCAAATCTCTTCCTGGAAACACCTCATTTAATGAGATTTTAAAGATGAAGAGGCAGATGGGAAACTGGCCAATTAACCCCATCTCCCTGGAGGAGTAGATTTTGCATAGAGCCTATAGGTCTTCTCTCACACTACCTGGGTATTATCAGCCACTGATAAGCTTATGGATGTGGTGTGATCCAATGTTTGGAAAAAGTCAGATGTGACTGAGCTTATCCTCCAGAGGGAGTACAGGATGATGCAGAACCCCAAAGACAGACTACTGGAGCAAGGCACCACTTGCAAATTCCATAATTGTGTTTGCTGCCATGAAGAATGAGGTCCCAGATGACACTGAAGCTATATGTCACCCTAAAAAGGAATCTCAGATGATTGATAGTCTTGGAAAGTGTATCAATGCATCCAGTTCATTTTCAATCCGAGCTTTGAATATTCTGGCGCATATGGTTAGGTTTCAGAAGGAATTGGTAGAGAAGATGTCAGATACTTTGACGCAGTTGCATATAGGTGACCTAAGATCCCAGTTGGAGACCTGGATGTCAACTATTACAGTTGGGCATGCATTTGATTCCCTACAGGGAGCAAAAATCAGATCAAATGCATATAGAATAATGTTCATGAGGAGTGAGGTTTAAGGAAAAGCAGGAACTGCACAATTTATATATTGACGGACTGATGATAATTATAAAGAAAGAGTACATGTGTGATGTATAATGTATGTAAATGGAAAAAAATGTTAATACGGTTTGTATTCTTTTCTCTTAATGTATGTTTGCCTATGTCTTGTCATAATTTCATAAAGTTGTTTTAAAACTGTGATCAAATAATTAAAAGCAAATATATTTTTCACACACTGTTTTTACAAACATTTAAAGAAAAGTACATAAACACACAGACATAAGTGTCTACACAAAGTCATTATACTTAATACAGTACTTAAACAACAGCAAATAAATATTAGTATAAGAATGGAGGAAAGCAGATAATGTACTGCCTTTGGTATCATTGTGTTGCATTTGTTTTGAAAAGTGACAAAAGTTTTACAATTATTTACCTTAGATGTTCTCTTGTTTTTCTGCATCTGAATCTATCGACACTGTTAAACTCACAATAAAAACGCCAGAGGTACCAAATAATCAACTAAGTAGTCCAAGGCACCCAGGAAACGTAGTCAGCCACTGATAAATCAAATTAACAACTTTATTCAGAGAAAATAAAAACAACACATAAACGCTCTCTATGAACAGTACGTTTCCGTTTCAGATTCATCAGATGTGGACTGCTTCTCTCAAAGACGCTTATATATCTTTCATTTGCGTACTAAATTGCCAGTTAATTTAAATACCATTTAATAAAACACTTAAAACGAACCATTCTAAAATACAATACATTCAATAAAACCTGTGTTAAAAGGCCAGCTAAAAACCTTCATGTCCTGTTAAAAAATATATATATAAATATATAAGTATATATAAAGATATTCTATATAAAATGCAGTAACATTTTATCAAGATTCATACACTTGTTTAAGAAAAAAATCAAAAGTATTTCTGTTTACTATAAAGAGAATAGGAATACTGCTTGAATGTTGCATTTGAGCTCCCTCTAGTGGCGTTTGTTGATATACACCTAAATTTAAAACCGCATTTAAATACTAAGTTAAGAAAACTATAAAAAAATCTTTGTTAAAAAGTCTTAAAAAAATTGAAAACATCAATAACAATTTTATGAGTAAGAATGTATTTTGGTAGAAAACAATACTCAATGAACCCCATGTATTGTTTATAATTTAGCGGATCTTATTTTTAATAAGGGAACTATAGAAATATTTTTTGTTTAAACCTGTTGGAATATTCGCTTGCAGAGTGACTTGCCACCACAGTTCCCTATATTCGATCCTTTCTTCCCATAAACCACCTCATATATCCTTCTTTATAGTTTCCAACACAAAAAAACAAATAGTGAGCTTTTTACATTATTGGTGGTGCTTAAACAATGTATTAGTCTCCTTTTTTGTTTGCATATCATAGCAGTGTTCATAAATCCTTCTCTTTAATTTACGTTCAGACTTTCCAATGTAGAAAGAGTGACATGCTTGATACACTGCTAGATATACCAAACCACTGGAGTCACAGTTACAAAACTCTTTTCCATTCAACCAAATATTTCTACTATCCAAGAACAATTTTTCTTTGCTCACTATGCAACTGCATTGTGTACAATGCCCACATTTGTTTGTGCCTAACTTTTTCCTGTTCAGAAGCATTTTCCATCAAGTTCTTTAAATTATCGGAAATCTTATAAACAACCTTCAACTTACTTTTGGGGATTCTGTCCAGGTCTGTAAAACCAATAAATGTGTCCCTTTCCATCTCTATAATTTTTCTTGTCATATTAGCACTTGCATAATATTCTAAAACTAGTGCTTTTTCAAAATTTTCCTCTTTTTCACCCTGGATGGTACCACCTTCTTCCACATTCACACCTATAATTGGCTTGAATCTACCCAGTCTCCCCTCTATAACTTCTTTTTAACTTGTTCTATCAAGCTGTCAGGGTAAAGCCTAGCCTTAAAGACATTTTAAAGGATGCCCATCTCCTTTTCAAACGCATCATTACCTGAAGTCATCCTACATGACCTAATACATTGTCCTTTTACTATGCTTTTTATAGTGCATTGGATGGGCACTTTTAAAAAGAGTTTGAGAATGTATTTTTTCTATATATGTATGCTTGTTCTGGAAGTCAAAGCCAAAAACAACAAGCTGCTACTAAGCCAACACAGTTCCTAATTCCAAGCAGCAGAACTAAACACCTCCAATAAGCACAGTCAGAGAGGTGAAACTCATCAAAGATAAAGTCAGCCAGATAGCCAAACTCACTGAAGCAGGTCTTTTTAAATCCCAAAGGGATAAGCAAACAAGATGCCAATAAACGAACAACTTCAGTTTTATTAAGCACCACGATACTGTTTTTCGTCGGCGCCCTGCACCCACTTCTTCAGACTTTGAAAAATAACAACTCACACTTAAGTGCTGCTACATTTAAAGCCATTGCAATGGTCTCGAGAGATGGTGACTTCCAGGAAGAGTGCCGGTTCATATCGAATTTGTTTTTATGTAGGGGCTACCCTGAGAAGTTGGTTGTGGATTTGTGTCTAGAGGTTAGATCCAAAAGGGAAATGGGCTATTTTCAACCCATTTTGGGTCACTCTGTCTCGGAGAATAGCTACCCCAGGAGTGACAGCCAACTTAGAGGTGTATACCATTGCAGTTTCATTACTACCTTTAGCATGGATGCTAGAGCTATAGTGTCCATCATCCAGAAAAATTGGGGTTTGTTGCCAACTAAACTAACAGGACCCAATAATTTAGGGTCGGCCCCAAAGATTACATTCAGGAGGGGTCTGAATATTAAGAATATGTTAGAAAGGAAAGGTGGCAACATGACTCCAAGAGCTGGCATGTATAAGTGCAACATGTGCAAACATTGTAGATATGTAAGGTCGGGCACATATTTCATGATTAGGGACACCAAGTACCTTATCAAAGGGAGATACAATTGTGCATCGACACACATGGTGTATCTTGCTTCTTGTTCATCATGCCCAGCTTTTTATGTGGGCAAGACAGACAGGAGATTGAATGAATGCATGTATGAACATTTATATGCCATGAAGAAGATTAAACTGGAGAATGCCCTAGCAAGTCATGTCTACAATCACCCTGGCCATGATTTTACATTTATGATCATTGACCAGTTGAACTATGTGAATTGGGCGGGGACTGAATCCCTGAAATTAGAAATGAAGGAGCTTATGTGGCAGTTGAGACTTGAAGCGTACCATCACCCCGGCCTCAATAGTATGTTATCTATCAGCTGTGTCCTTAAGCTGAGGAGTTTGGAAAGATGTTGCATGGGGGGTATAACATCGGGTGTGATTTGGACATAGGACCGGCTGAGCGATCTTGATATATATTTTATACCATGTTTGGAAGATGGAATGTCTTTTTATCAATATTTGAAATATTATGGCATGCCTTTTTTATTTATTTTAATGTGTCAGTCTTATTATGCGTATTTGGTTCAAAGTAAGTGTGCTTTTATGATATTATTAACTGTCGACTGCATTATTTAAGTGCTATGTAAGGAACAGTATTAGTTTTACAGTTGTATATTTTATATTATATACAACTTTTTATATTGTGTGTTTATGGGAGAGGAACATTTTAGTTAGTTAGTTAGATTGAAGCTACTTGTGCCTGTTCCTTTAAGGTAATTGGAGGGTGTGTTTTGTAATAGACTTTGCTTGCAATGGCTTTAAATGTAGCAGCACTTAAGTGTGAGTTGTTATTTTTCAAAGTCTGAAGAAGTTGGTGTAGGGCGCCGACGAAAAGCAGCATTGTGGTGCTTAATAAAACTGAAGTTGTTCATTTACTGGCGTCTTGTTTGCTTATCCCTTTGGAATTTAAAAAGACCTGCTTCAGTGAGTTTGGCTATCTGGCTGAGTTTATCTTTGATGAGTTTCACCTCTCTGACTGTGCTTATTGGAGGTGTTTAGTTCTGCTGCTTGGAATTAGGAACTGTGTTGGCTTAGTAGCAGCTTGTTGTTTTTGCCTTTAACTTCCAGAACAAGCATACGCATGTTTGGGAGGTGTTTAGTCCTGCTGTTTGGCATCAGGAGCTGTGCTGGTTTAGTAGCAGTTTGTTTTTTCTTGCCTTTGATCTTCAGTTTTTCTTTGTGATGCCCAGCTTTACCCCAGACAGTCAGGACAATATGGAGCAGAGTGATCTTACTATGCTTATTAATTTGCTCACTCAGAAAGTTGATATGCTGTCTCAATGATTGGATGTGATTTCTAAAACTACGCAGCCGTGCAGTGGGTTGAATTCTAAGGGTTTACAGCTCCCTAGTCCAGACCATTTTGGGTTGCAAGTGCTGTTACCACATAATAGTAAAGCTGGTTCCAGGATGGGTGACCCAGGAGCCCCAGGCACTGGATCAAGTCAGGGGTCAGGAGGAGCCAACATCAGGTCATCTGATGGAACCTTGAATGGCGAAAGTGGAGTCGTATTACCATCTTATAATCCCTCAGAGGGGAGGGGGCAAAGCAATGTTCATTTCAACTTGAACCAATGGTTGAGTCGACCATTCCAGCTGTCTACCGACTATGGATCAGCCGGCCCAGTACCCAACACACCGGAAGGCAATGACCTTTCTTCTAAACTCAATGCTTTTGACCAGAAATTAGTTAAGTTAAGAAAATTGCAACTGGAAGTTTCTTATTTTGCAGAGTGTCGGCGTGTGAAGATAGTACCCAAGGGGCTGCGTTCTTGGCAGTATCACACGGGTTTAGAGGAGGGATGTAAATTCCATGCGGACCTCCTCACTATGTTTGATAGGCATGGATCTGAATTGATTGACCTTATTAGTACACACTACCAGGAAGCAATCTCGTCCCTAACTAGAGAAATTGCGGACTTGGATGAGGTTATTAAGTCAGACAATAATTTTCCTAGATATAAATTTGACTATGAGAGGATATACTCCAGTATTGATGAGTATATTTCCAAAATTACCTCAACCAAGATTAAAAAATTACATCAAGATATCAAGGCTTACAGAGAAGGGGTAGCTTACCCTAAACCTCCTAAATCACAAGGCAACTTTAAGGGGTGAGAAGGCGGAGTTCCTGCCCCTTCGAATGGCCCTAATACTTCCATGAATCTTGGATCTTTGCCGAGTAGCTCAGTACCGGAGGAAGAGACTGGTGATAGGAGGGTTGGATATACCAACCCCGAGGGAAGACGTGAGCCAGCGACTCCGACTAGCCATTCGGAGAACCCTAGTTCTGGTTTGGATGGGGCAAATTTTTGGGATCCAGCCTCTTCTCCCCAACAAGCTTCAAAGTGGAAGACCAGGTTCAGATACAAGACAAGGAGGAATCAAATGTGAGTGGAGTAGGGTACCGCAGCCCTGAGCAGACCACATTTGAAGTAATTTCCAACTCGGGGATGGATTTCCATATTTATAATTTTTCTCATTTCATGTTTACCCAGACATTAGTTGATTTCCTGGCTAAAGGAATTTCTTATGTTCCATCTAGAAGAGTCTGTGTGGCCAGATCCATTTTGGATCTTAAATTGTTTGTCAGGAAATTAAACTTATGTTTGTTGATGGGGGACCATGAGTACCAAAAGAATACTTTTCATGTACCTAGTACATACAATCCACCTATCCACCCTATGTTGGGGGCATTTGAGCAAATGTGTGATTTGGATTTTCGACATTTGCTATAGTCTAGGTCTGTGATGCATTTTAATATTACCAAAGAAGAAAGGGTGGATTTTAATGAATTATGTGCCTCTTCAGTCAGAATTATGCAACCCGACAAGGGAGGTGGCCTGGTTGCAATGGACATAGATGAGTATAACAACAGAATGTCAGCAATTTTGTCTTCTGAAACTTACCAAGAGGTGTCCAAGAATGAGTTGAATGGAAATCTGGCAAGAGTTCGGTCTTATTATGAAGACATGTTTATTAATGAATCCATTGACCAGGAAATTTTCAACTTCATTTACTGTGCATCACCTCGAGTACCTGTCTTGTTCGGGAACCCGAAAATCCACAAAAACATTAGAGACCCTCCCATGCGCCAGTTGGTGAGTGCTAGAGGGAGTGTAACATACGCAGCAGCCAAAGTTGTGGATCACATTCTAAAAAAATATGTGGCTAGTGAATCATATATTTCTAAAGATTCCTGGTCCTTTTTGGGGAAGGTGAAAAACATTTCATACAGTCCTGATTACCACTTTCTGATGGTAGATGTTGAACTATACTCATCCATTCCACATGATGTAGCGGTGTCATGGATTGAGTTGAAAATGACCACAAAGCAGGCACCAGCGAGTGAAACTTCAATGGTAAAAGACCTATTGGACATCATTTTAACATGTAACTACTTCTCCTTCAATGATAGATGGTTCCATCAGTTAGTTGGAGTCCCCATGGGCTCACCATGTGGGGCGAGTGTGGCCAACTTGGTCATGGCCCATTGGGAGAAGGAATTCGTGTTCACTAACTCTATCTTCCTAGAACGAGTATCCTTATATACCCGTTTCTTGGACGACATTTGTATCATTCTCAAGGGCGACTCTTCAGTGGCCAATGACCTGGTGGAGATGTTCAAAAGTCCACGGATTTCTTAAAGTTTACCTCTACTTTTGACACAGACAGAATAGCATACTTAGATGTGGAATTATTCAAGGACAGCAACCAGAACCAGTTTTTAGGCAAAATTCATCGCAAGCCCACTTTTTCCAATTCTTATTTGCACTTCGATAGTGAACATCCGGCCTTCCAGAAGAGATCAATAGTAAAAGGCCAATTTGTGAGGGTGGCCAGACTGGTCTCGAGAGATGGTGACTTCCAGGAAGAGTGCCGGTTCATGTCGAATTTGTTTTTATGTAGGGGCTACCCTGAGGAGTTGGTTGTGGATTTGTGTCTAGAGGTTAGATCCAAAAGGGAAATGGACTATTTTCAACCCATTTTGCGTCACTCCGTCTCGGAGAATAGCTACCTCAGGAGTGACAGCCAACTTAGAGGTGTATACCATTGCAGTTTCATTACTACCTTTAGCATGGATGCTAGAGCTATAGTGTCCATCATCCAGAATAATTGGGGTTTGTTGCCAACTGAACTAACAGGACCCAATAATTTAGGGTCGGCCCCAAAGATTACATTCAGGAGGGGTCTGAATATTAAGAACATGTTAGAAAGGAAAGGTGGCAACATGACTCCAAGAGCTGGCATGAATAAGTGCAATATGTGCAAACATTGTAGATATGTGAGGTCAGGCACATACTTCATGATTAGGGACACCAAGTACCTTATCAAAAGGAGATACAATTGTGCATCAACACACGTGGTGTATCTTGCTTCTTGTTCATCATGCCCAGCTTTTTATGTGGGCAAGACAGACAGGAGATTGAATGAACGCATGTATGAACATTTATATGCCATGAAGAAGATTAAACTGGAGAATGCCCTAGCAAGTCATGTCTACAATCACCCTGGCCATGATTTTACATTTATGATCATTGACCAGTTGAACTATGTGAATTGGGGGGGACTGAATCCCTGAAATTAGAAATGAAGGAGCTTATGTGGCAGTTGAGACTTGAAGCCTACCATCACCCGGCCTCAATAGTATGTTATCTATCAGCTGTGTCCTTAAGCTGAGGAGTTTGGAAAGATGATGCATGGGGGGTATAACATCGGGTGTGATTTGGACATAGGACCGGCTGAGCGATCTTGATATATATTTTATACCATGTTTGGAAGATGGAATGTCTTTTTATCAATATTTGAAATATTATGGCATGCCTTTTTTATTTATTTTAATGTGTCAGTCTTATTATGCATATTTGGTTCAAAGTAAGTGTGCTTTTATATTATTAACTGTCGATTTCATTATTTAAGTGCTATGTAAGGAACAGTATTAGTTTTACAGTTGTATATTTTATATCACATACAACTTTTTATATTGTGTGTTTATGGGAGAGGAACATTTTAGTTAGATTGAAGCTACTTGTGCCTGTTCCTTTAAGGTAATTGGAGGGTGTGTTTTGTAATAGACTTTGCTTGCAATGGCTTTAAATGTAGCAGCACTTAAGTGTTAGTTGTTATTTTTCAAAGTCTGAAGATGTTGCTGCAGGGTGCCGATGAAAAGCAGTATTGTGGTGCTTAATAAAACTGAAGTTGTTCGCTTATTGGCATCTTGTTTGCCTTTCCCTTTGGAATTTAAAAAGACCTGCTTCAGTGAGTTTGGCTATCTAGCTGAGTTTATCTTTGATGAGTTTCATCTCTCTGACTGTGCTTATTGGAGGTGTTTAGTTCTGCTGCTTGGAATTAGGAACTGTATTGGCTTAGTAGCAGCTTGTTGTTTTTGGCTTTGACTTCCAGAACAAGCATACGTGTGTTTGGGAGGCGTTTAGTCCTGCTGTTTGGCATCAGGAGCTGTGCTGGTTTAGTAGCAGTTTGTTTTTTCTTGCCTTTGATCTTCTGTTGTTCTATATATTTTAGAATTAAATTCATTATTTTCCTTATAAATCTCCACATCTAAATACTGAAGTGTGTCTTGGGAGACATTGTGAATGAAATTTAAGAATGAAGTGCTGTTATTTAAAAAGTTTATAAATTCATGTGTCATTTCCATAGGAGCCACCCATAAAATACATATAGATTCAACCCCAGAAACATGTCATCCAGAAACCTTTTGCACATTGTGCAATAATCTTTATAGAGTGAGCTCAAAACAATTTTGTCTTCCCATTTAGCTAGGACCAAATTTGCATATGTGGGAGCACATGCTGCCCTCATTGCCACTTCTTTTGTTTGGTGGTAAAATTCGCAGGAACTGCGCAATTTATGTAATGATGGACTGATGATAATTATAAAGAGAGAACATATGTGTGATGTATTATGTATGTAAATGGAAAAAATGTTAATATGGTTTGTATTCTTCTCTCTTAATGTATGTTTGCCTATGTCTTAAGTCATAATTTCATAAAGGTGTTTTAAAACTGTGATCAAGTAATTAAAAGCAAATACATTTTTCACACACTGTTTTTACAAACATTTAAAGATAAGTTGCATACTGCCTACTCAGAGGTGATCTCTGCCTGACATACAAGGTCACATCCAACCCAGAATTGATGGACGTGCTCCACCTAAAGAAAACCATAGCCCCTCGAGCCACACACTCTAGGGATCTAAACCTCACCACAACAATAAATAGGACATGCTGGAGGGATAGATTCCTGTCCCAAAGACTTCCCATGCTTTGGAACAAGATTCCAGTGTACATTAGGCAGAGCTCCTCACTAACACTCTTCAAGAGAAACCTTGACGAGTGGATGGGAAACAGGAAGTTTACCCCAGGGGTCACTTCAGTGGCTCTGCTGGACAGAGGCACAGGGAACTAATCTAAGGGGGTGGCGAAAGCCAATACATTCTGGCTAGGCTTATAAATGCCTCTGGGCAGATAGCCTAGTACCTACCTATGAACCTAAGTACATAGACACACAGACATAAGTGTCTACACAAAGTAATTATACTTAATACAGTATTTAAACAACAACTAATAAATATTAGTATAAGAATGGAGGAAAGCAGATAATGTACTGCCTTTGGTACCATTGTGTTGCATTTGTTTTGAAAAGTGACAAAAGTTTTACAATTATTTACCTTAGATGTTCTCTTGGTTGTTCTGCATCTGAATCTATTAACATTGTTATGAGCATGTCTGGAATATCTGTGCACTGCATTAATGACATTTATGTGGCCAAGTGAACCTATCTGCAGACCTAAAAGATGATTATAGTATCAATATCAATACATCATACTGAAAACAACAGAAGCCATTTATCAGTCCTCTCCAGGGTGAGATGTGAAGGGTTACAGTAGGCACATAAGCTCTTAGTTTGTTGTTTGATGTCCTATGACTTGAGAATGTTCCAGCTCTGAATAATATATCCAGATGTTAACAAAGTGATTGTCAGTGAGTACTACATATCAGTTTTAATAAAAATATATACAGGCTTGGTTCAGAGTTCAATAGCACATACTTCAAATTCAAGAAACACCTTTTCCTGTCACAATTATTCCAGATTAGACAGTCCAGGAACTATATTGCTGACCAAGATGCCATGCCCTTTTAGTGATGGGTCAGTCACACTGTATATCATTATGTGGTTGGATCAGCTGTAGCACACTACCAGCACACCATTCCTCAGTTTTATTTGTATTATGTATTTAAAATAAAAAATAAGCCTCAACATTTACAAAAATAAAATAATAATCGTGGCACATGATGATTAAAACAGGTTCAAGCTATAAATAAGTCATATAGATTTGAAATATTAAAGCATGAACAAGCAGCATCTCTGTAAAAATCCAAAAATATAAAATTTGTGTAGATACTCCTACCAGGCTTGCAATAGACCTCTTAAAACTCTGCACCACTAACACATTATTATTTCCACTACTACACAACTGCATATCAAACAGTCCTTGCAAGACAGAAATGACTGCAACAGCAAAACTGAGGCAAGAGGAAAATAATTTCAGACTACTAGTCTTCCAAAACACATCCCCCTTTTAAGAGCAGGCCCAAATCTGCAGTTTCATATGAAACAATGATGGTTTCTCCAGTTGTTTACCAAATCTGCTGCATATTTACTTCACCATTTCTCATTATGTAGCACTGGCTCATTACTCCATAAACTAGCTATGGGTGAACAGAGACAGATTAGATTCAGATTTCCCTACATATGAATATATACATATTTATCTGTGTGTGTGTGTGTGTGTGTGTGTGTGTGTGTGTGTGTGTCTGTTCATACATGTGTGTCTGTATATGTATTTCTGCATGTCTGCATGTGTGTTTGTGTATCTACACATTCTGGTGTGTGATGTGGTAGCAAGCTGGATTAAAATGTTGCAGTAATACAACCAGTGGTTCCAAAGCTCTGTTTCTAATGCATGTCTTTAGAAATAATTTATATGTACAGAGCGGTAAACCTTAGTATACTGCCATGATATTTTTTCCCCCAGTATGCATAATACAGTTGTGCCTATTCCAAACACAAAAATCCCCCTAATTTCTTGTTAGTACTGAGCTCTAGTAATCATAATCTTATGAGGGGCAACTTACAGTTCAAAGGTAAATATAAATACTAGGCTGGTAAATATAAATACTAGGCTATCAGATGGCAGACTATTACAAGGCTAGCCAGTAACCATAGGTGAGAATCAAACCCTGAACCTTGCATCTCTGAAATAAAGACCTTAACCATTATGCCAATAAATTCATTGGTTAGCTAGGATTTCTAGCTTATTCAGTTGATTGGGTACTAGGCTGACTAGGTATGCCAGTCTGTCCTTGTCTAGCATTAAAATATAGTTTTATGTTTGTTTTCCAGAGAAATATTATCCCCCCAGACATCTACCTTGGGGTCTGAAGACCTCCAGCATGTGTGTGTGCGTGTATGTGTGTGTGAACATATGTATATATATATATATATATATATATATATATATATGTGTGTGTGTGTGTGTGTGTGTGAGTGGGTTCACTGTAATCTTGAGTTTCAGTATTTCGAGTCTAGAATGCCAAAAGTGCAGTTTTTCGAAACTGCACTATGTTGAATCTTAGTTTACTGAATCTGTGTTGGGCTTGCTGTGGTGTGTAATTTAGTATGTGCTGTCCCTTTAAGAGTTGTGTGGTATGGCGGGCGATGTTCATTTCTGTACAGAAATTCAGGTAGGTGTTCAATTTTTAAGGGTTTTAGTGTAAATGTATTAATGTTTAATTGTTGTGGGGAATTGTAGATGTAGGTTGGGGTAGGGAGTGAGAGTATATGTGCGTCAGTGTTGAATGTGATGATTTTTGTACGTGTGTAGTGTGTGCATGTGTTATTAGTGAATATAAATATGACTGTCTGTAGTGGGAGTATAGGGCATGTCAGGGAAGGTGTGTGTTCCTCTTTCTTCGAGTTAGTGTGACCTTTGAGTTGGTATATATAAGTAGCGGGGGTTTGGGGGGGGGTGCAGAAATGTTTGGCAGTATTATGGTTTTAGTTATGTACTGTTTTTGTGTTGTTTTGGGGGGAGGGTTGGATATTTATTTGTGTTTTCTTAAATTCAATATTGTGAGTGTTCATGATTGTGTAGTTTAGTTTCGTGTTTATGAGCTATCAATATTTTAGTCTCAAAATACTGAAACTCGAGATTTCAGTATTTCGAGATTAAAAAGTGGACCCATATATATATATATATATATATATATATATATATATATATATATATATATATATATATATATATATATAAAACACCAGACCTCTAGTTATGTATATTTATTTTGCAAACACTCACTGCAGCAATGAGCAGCAACACAGAAACTAAGTTTGTATAGTGATAGGTGAGCATGTTTAATTTCAATACATTAACCCTGCACTCAAGCACCTTCTGGGCAGCCTTTGTCACTTTCTAGGGTTGTGTCTGTGTCGTCATTGACTGCACAGTCTTTTTTTTTTTAATACTTTGACCTAGACTGTTGTTGTTGTTTGTCTTTCAGCTTTTCCCGGTTAGAGGTCACCACAGCAGAACTCCAGTCCACTAATGATTGGCAGTTGGTTTTTATGGTATCGAGTTGCCAGCCCGATGACCAACATTCAACAAAAGCATGCCCATTCAACGCATGTCTTTAGAACGCCCACTCAACCGCAGGGAGGATATGCAAACTCCACACAGAAGGTGCTCCCAACCCAAGCATCAAACGGGAGAACCTTTTGCTGTGAGGCAACAACACTACCGCTGCACCACCGCAGAAGTTATATTACTGTAAAAATATAGGTCCACAGTTATATTAATTGAGACATCTTTCCAATGCTGAAAAATGATCTCAAAGGCAACTACTTGAGGAAGGGGAAGCTGTTTCCTTTCCATGGATGATAATAGTACATGAACGTAATCTGGAATCAGGCACTTTATCCCAAACTTAAGGTCATCCATACATGGAATATTTTCCTCAAAGCTCTTTCCTTTCCATTGATGATAATAGTACATGAACATAATCTGGACTTAGTCACAATATCCCAAACTTAAGGTCATCCATACATGGAATATTTTCCTTAACATCCAACGAGCCAACATTTAAGTCCTTAATTACATATATTTCCCAGTCTGGCACACCCAGAATAAATTAATTGTTTTTCACTGCACCACAACACCTGCATATTTCCTTTCCTACTCTCTACTTTTCAGTAGCACTGAGGTATGGTGCCAAAAATTGGATAACTTCAAACTGTGTAAAAAAAAGAGAGTGGAGCACTGAACATATACTGCTGTCTCTAGCTAGCTGGGCCCTTATGATTGTATTCTAAATCTATTTCAAAAAGTGACTCCCAACACAACTTGCCTTTCTTGACTCTCCCATCACTGCTAATAAATGAGTGATCAGCTTAATGTGGGAATCATTAGAGACACTCCTCCTTGAAAAGAGTTTATTTTGATGCCTAAATCTTTGTCCTGTGCTGACTTACTGCAGATATTGCCTCTCAACCTCTTAGTGCAAAAAATCTAACAAAGCCCAACAAACCGGGGACAAAGGCCCAAAAATAGGGACACATTTTAAATATTTTTCTTATAAACATAGAAAGCTGCTAGAGTAACAGGGTTTGTTTTAGCATACATTTTCTGAAGGATTTGAAGTCTGAAACTCATGTATGTCATTATTTAGTGACTTCAGTCCTCAGATTATACAAGTGATATGCCAAAGAAACACAAATTTTATGAGGAACACGCCAAAAATATGAGCCAGAAATCTGGACATTCTGCGAAAATCTGTACAGTTGAGAGGTACCAGAGTATTTCAGCATCTTGACCCTGTTTCCTGAATTGATCTAATGTAAGTGCAGTTTATGTCTCATGAGACATTAGATTCAGCCAGAAAATAATGGCCATTGTTATCCAGTGCCATCATAAGGCTAGGCTAATATTTATGAGCACCTGGTTATTCATTTATATTCTGTCCCAAGCAAACGGCATGTTCTCACAAACTTTTTTGGCATTTAACCATCTATAGAGTTTTGCTTCATGCTCTCCTGGAGCCTGAATTTTCCTTTTCTCACCTAGGAATATGGTTGAGTATTGAAGTGAAACCAGCATAATTTCTGAGACGACCCATTGTGAATGCACTTTCAACTTTGCCAGAACAGAGTGTGCCATATCTGAAGCTATGACATCTCTCTGAAAGTTAGTAAGTCCTAATTCCAGTAGTGTCTTATGGGCCATAAGCCTCTTTGTGTCTTTTCTATGATGGAATTTATCCAAGATGTATGCTATCAGCATTTTCTGTAATTTTAGTAGTAAGAAATGTTGTGCTAAAATTGCTATACATCTGGACAGGAACAATAATTTTGGTAGGATGTACATACACTTGCAGCAGAAAGTCTTTCAGATTTTCCTGGTTAGGGGTCGCCACAGTGGAACTCCAGTCCGCTAAAGACTGGCAGTGGATTTTACAGTGCCGAGTTGCCAGACCGATGCTCAACCTTCAAAGAAGGCACACCCATTCACACATGCATCTACCTGCATGTCTTTAAACATCATATGATTGCAGGGAGGACATGCGGACTCTACACAGAAGGTGCTCCAGCCAAGAATCGAACGGGAGAACCTCTTGCTGTGAGGTAACAATGCTAACAGCTGCACCACTGCGGCCCATGTACATACACGCAGCAGAATGAGCCAAACAGACAACTTGATTAGGGTTTGGGACGTGATTCTTTCTTTACAATCAGCTATTAGTTTATTTAAGGTTTTCTGCTAGTATTTCCATATTTTGTACATATTTGGATACCTGGATATTATACCCTGTGGTCCATCTTTTCCCAAATTGTGCATGCTTGTCTTTAATACCTAGATATTCTGTGATTAGTGGAAAAGAGTGTACTTGTTCCAATTTATCTTAAGTCCAGAGAGTGATTCAAAGATATGGAATAAGTTCAGGACTTTTGGTACCACCCATTGCAGATACATAAGCCATAAAGTGCAGTCATCAGTGTACCAAATGGCAATCGGCATCACAATATAGACATATTTCTATATTTGAAATGAACCTTCCATATTCCTTCAAATTTGTTTGGTTACTGCACTGACAGCAATAAAATTGGGACTACCTCCTAAATCTCATTCTGTTTACTGGGGATTCATTGAATGGGTTAAGTGTAGGAGCAGCAATTTAAATTTCAGCTAGGTGAGGCCCTTGATTACTGTAAGTAGCTTAGTGGGACACTGTGAGTACCACAAATTAGTGTAATATACATAATTTGACATCCAAGTAATCAGTATACTTAGGACTTTCTTCCTGTTTTACAGGGTTTGGCATATTCATGGATTAATTTATGTGAGTATATTCATACTGCTTATGTTTCTGGAGTTTGATTATGTAATTATGCTTGCAGAACATAACATAACTCTTGTGCCAGTAATAACAGTCAAAGGGCTCTACAATTTGAGCATGTGTGTAAGTGTTTGTGAGGGTGGTCCTGAAGAAGGTATAACTGGAGAATATTGTCACTCATCAGTAGAGTTTCTGCTTGAGCTGCAGATAATATGTGAATTTGGGGTTGTAGTATGACACATATTTATTAGATGACAATGCTGAATGTAGTTACAATTTTAATAATACATTATTTAGTGCTAGAAACATAATTTTATGGTCGTAGTGTCAGCAATGGAAACTGATATACTGATTTAAGTTTTTATGGATCAAACATTGTAGAGATGTACACACCTGAAATGTAAGGTGGGGTGCGACAATATGAGTTTGGGAATGCCAAATAGCAGTTTGTAACTCCACACCTGGTTGCTCATTGTAGGAGGACGGTGTAAAAAAATCAAGCCCTCTAAGACTCAGCATATGTGTTCTGTTCGTTTTGTGTATCAAGACCTATGCATTTTTGGTTAGAGCTTATTTATGAACAAAGACTCATGGAAATATAACAGATGATATATCAAGCTATAAGTCCTAAAACTCTGGAACAATGCTATTTAAATATTGATGTCTGACATTGTAGAGGTTCTTCACATTTATACATGACTGTGTAGTATGCACTGAGGACATGGTGCCTGCCCTGTAGTAATGTACTGATAGCACACAGGTATGTGCAGACATTAGTTGGTCCATATTAGATGTTTGCATGCAGAGTTAATAGTATGTTATGCTTAAGACTGAAACATTACATAACAGTGGCTATTGTGTTAATGAGAACTGGTGTGCCTCTCTATGTTGCAGATAATTATAATTGTTTAACAAAAACTCTAATATTCTTGCATGTTTCCCAAATTATGTAAATATCTCCTGCAAGTAACATTGTGGCACAGAATTTCACAGGACAGCTCAGTGACAGGGCATGAATGTCAGCTTATCAAACACATTAGCCAAATTATGAATATGTGTCATGTAAATATTTCTGTTAATAACACAACCTGCGATGAGCATATATATGGCACTTCATGGCATCAAATGAGAGATTACATAACAATGCAAAAGTTGTCACTTGATATCTGCAATCTGCTTCTACCAATGTGCGCATATTTATACTTGTTTAGTAACAAAATATGCATGTTTGCATAGATATCATATTTCTGTAATTATCTTGGTTATTACATTAGAGCATTTCACATGTCCTGTCACTGCAGAGGTCAGGAATAGCTCCTCATACAAGTGGGGTAGTCGGTAGAAGAGAAAAGCTTGGTTATTTTCTAGAAATATTATGAACATAGGTTTTATGTCAATAATTATTTCAATAACTTGAACCAGAGGATGCTTGTATCAAATAAAAGCATATACAATGCTGAAAAGTTTGGACTAACTGCTGCTGTAGAAGTACCACTCCTTTGCAGATATTTACTTTCATTTCTCCATTAGATATGCAAATATGCATACCACTCATAATTATGCAATTAACTCACAATGGAGTGTCATCTTCAAAACAGCTTTGCAGCAGAATGAAGAACACTTCTGCACAAACAAAGGTCACACTGATTGCTGGGTTCTATCTACTATGGTTAAAGAGATAATACTTGTTTGCATAGTTATAAGAATTACATTTATATATTGCAGGATTATGTTCTCAATATAACATTACTGTTATGTCTGGCTGACATATTAATATCACCATTGTGAAGAGAAGTGTGTGTTGAATAACTGGCATATTTCAATTTGTTTTGCAACTTTTATAGATTTTAAGATATAGGTACATAGGTAAGTGTTGGTAATCAATCTGCAGACCATTTCAAGCCTAGCCAAGAACCCTATTCAGAATTTCTGTCTAGCTTCAAGGAAGGCAAGAAAGGATAAACTGAAGGAGAATTTCAGGCTGTCCATCCAATTATCTGGGTTTTCTTTGAAGGTGGCAAGACTCTATTCTGCTTGACATAGGTTCATATGTAAATACTAGCCTAGTTGTCTTTGCTGGCCATTTCAAGCCTAGCTAATGTCCCTTCAGAGAATCAAACTTTGTGCTTATGTCTGTGAGGTAAACACCTTTACCATTATGTCAACCACAGTGAAAGTTTGTTTCAGAGGTGTGTGATATTCTGGGATATGAATTTATCATGCCAATGTGTCTTATTTATTTGTTGATGAAGGTTTTGTTCCTTTAACCAAGTATTTGAGACACCATTAGTTTTGTAAAGGAATAGGAGGTCGAAGATGTTTTGATCTTTCATGGCACAAAAGGATAGACATAGATCTCCACGGAGGAGTCTGTAAGACATTCAGTACAGAGAAAGGGTTGACAGTTTCTCCTGAAAACTAAGATATTTTAAGTTACTGATCTTTTTAGTTATGAATCTCTGAGGTCTCTCAAGTTATGTGATATGTTTAGATAAATACATGCCATAAGGTGTGTTATATTCAATAATGGGTATGATAAGATACGAGTAAAGGGGAATTAAGACTTCTCTGGATCTAGTGGATGTGCCTTTGGAAATTAGATGGGTTAGACAAAAGGCCTTACAAACTACTGTGGAGACATGATGGTAAAATGACAAGGAAGTGTTAACAAAAGGACCTAGATCCATTACAACTGTGTCTGATTGGAGAGATGCATCTCCCATAAGGTAAGCAAAACTGTTTAATTATCAAAATGAACTATGATACATTTTTTAACATTTAATTTGAAATTGTTGTCATTGTACCAACTGTAAACATGGTCTAACTCATGTTGGAGCAATTGTGAATCTGCAAACTTAGTCAACTATAAGCCAGGAGAAATTTATGCTATATAGGGCAGGGCCTAAAACTGAGCCCTGTGATACACCACTGGTAACATTTTTGCTTTCAGATCTGGTACCAGCCACATTTGTTTGCAGGCAGGTTGGGAAACTGCATTCTCAGAATTTTAGCTCAGACAAAAGCTGTCCTGGCAAGAACTCTGCAGGTGTCAAGAGGTGTGAAATTCACCTCAGGATAGGTGTGAAAGAGTCAAATAAGTTTCTGATATGCCAAACGTGTCAACACAGAGCAGCGGCTATAGGTTGATTAATCTGTCATAGTTGCTGTAGGTTATAAAAGAGCCACAGAAGCCCTGTTGGCTTTCATGAATGAGATATGGGAACATATTGTGGGACTGAAGTGCCATTGCTTGTGGTAATATTTTTTACCCACTGGTAACACGGAGATGGGCCTATAACTGTGGACTCTTACCAAATTTCAGGAAGGTTAGCAGATTAGCAACCTCGTCTTATATGGTAATTTGCCCGTAACTAAACTGTGTTTTTTTTTATTGTTAATAGCTGGGGGCCATTTCTCTGTTTAGAACTTTGTAGACTTCTACAAGGACACCATCAGGGCTAGGGCTTTTCCCTGATTTTAAGGCCATAATGGCTTGGGAGGTTTCTCCTGTTGTCATATCCTGGGAGTGTAACTGCTGTTGTACACAACTTAGGTTGGGCTATTCAGTGGGTTTGCTAAAAGCATTCCAAAGATCCCACAGGAAGTTTGGAGGTTTGTCATTCATGTTATGACAAGTCCTCAATCATCATAACTATATTTGCACTCTGAGATGAGTATACCGGCTATCCATTGGTATTCCTTAGTACCATAATCACTCTAGCCATTTTCTTTTTTGTCAGTCTACATAGCAGCAGTTTGTTTAGTCCAGTAAAACAGTTTTATTCTTTCCCACTTTTTTCTGCTGTAGGGAATACTTTTTCACTTCCAGTTTGGTTCTGTTTAACTCTAGCAGTATCTCAGGGGCCTGTCATTGTGACTGGGCATACCTATAAGAGTCCACACCCATTCTTCCTTTTTACCTAGTGTCCAGTGTGAGATCTCATAATCTTATTTTCCCAAAGCCTTAGTGAACTTGTGTAAATATTCCTTAAATTCGTCCCATGCAATGTTGATTGCCTCCATGGTATCTTGTCTATACTGAAAAAAGAGTTCAAACCACTGTTTGATTGAAACTATCATATGGGGGTTCATGAAAAGCAGGGGTCTGTTTGACTAATTCTCTGAGTTCCTGTCTAGAAAATGTCCCTGTATAGCATACATATCATGCTATGATCTGATAATATGTTCAGAACAGTTTTTTTTTCTTAGAAAATATTGTGGATAAGAATGCAGTCCAGTCTGCTAGCTACCCCTGTCTGAGGGTGTGGGGGAGGGGCAAACAAGGAATATTCAGTACTATTTTGATGGAGGACTCACCATGCATTGGATATGCAGAATTCCACTATTCTTTTTAAGCCTCAGAATCCCTTTTTGAAATGTATCACCTATCAGAACTGGGAGAGACACTCACCCATTTTTTGTACATTCTAAATTTAATAAATGTTTAGATATCTTACTGGTTTACTTCATAACATTTGCCAGTAATCAATGAGCCCTGATAGGTGCATATTTTGATGACTGTCAATTAGCCATTAGCATCTCTCTTGGACATTTAATAAGTTCCATTGTAGACTTTGAACATTTAAGGTTATAATGCTTATGACAGTTACATTGGTAATCTCCAAACTCAGGACCCCACCCAGTTCGGGTTTGTAAAAGGCAGATCGTGTCTCCTAAACCTGATGGACTTCTTTGAAGCAGTCAACAAAGCCATAGATGAGGGTAAGGTGGTTCACACAGCCTATCTAGATCTCGCCAAGGCTTTCAACACCATTCCCCACTCTGGAATTATAGATAAACTCACTAAACTAGGCATAAATCCCTATGTCACAAGATGGGTTGCCAACTGGCTCACTGACAGAACCCACATTGTGAAAGTAGCAGACTCCGAATCCAACTTCAGTCCAGTGACAAGTGGAGTACCATAGGGTTCAGTCCTGGGTACTCTCCTGTTTGGTATCTACCTCTCTGAAGTACAGGCCAACACAGAAGGTCTTTGGCTAACGAAGTTCACAGATGACTGCAAACTAGGAGCCATAATCAAAACTCCAAAAGATGTGGACATCCAACAAAAGGGCCTCACTGAGACAGATGCCTGGTGTCAAAGCCATGGCCTCAAGCTCAATGCCAATATGTGCATTCTCATCCCTTTTGGTAAAAACTCTGTACCCATGGACTACCACATAGGCGGTAGTCTACTTAACACCGAAAGTGTGATAAGAGACCTTGGGACACAGGTGGACAGTAGTCTCTCCTTTGATAATCATATCACCACAGTAGTCAGGAAATCCTTCTACTTGGCACACTTCATCACAAAAGGTTTCTCATCCAGGAAAAAAGAGGTCATTGTTCCCCTCTACCCATCACTCATTAGACCCATTATAGAGTACATTGCCCCTTTTTGTATGTACCTCACAAGACATCTACAACAACTGGAAAGGCCACAGAAATACCTCACAAAGAAGATTACTGGCCTCAAATAGATGTCCTACGCAGACCGTCTCAAAAAACTGCAGCTTTACTCCATCACATATCGCCTACTCAGAGGCGATCTCTGCCTAACACACAAAGCTATGTCAAACCGAGAGCTTTTAGACATGCTCCACTTAAAGAAATTCCAATCCCTACGAGCTACATGCTCTAGGGACCTAAACCTTGTCACCACAATAAACAGAACATGCTGGAGGGATAGATTCCTGTCCCAGAGACTTCCAGTACTCTGGAACAAACTACCTATTTATATCAAACAAAGCTCCTCATTAGCACTCTTCAAGAAAAATCATGATGATTGGATGGGAGATAGGAAATTCACCCTGGGGATCACTTCTGTGGCTCTGCTTGACAGTGACACAGGAAAATAATTTTCTTGGGTGGAAAAAGCCAGGGTACCCTTGGCTAGGCTTATAGAGGCCCTAGGGCCAATAGCCTAGTACCTACCTATGAACCTATGAACCTATGTTACAAACCACCCCCTTAATTTTCTACCTGTATTGGTCTTTTTCAATTTAGTTCCTTGCAAACAAGCAACCTTAATACAAATCTTGTTCTGTCTGACAATCACACTTGCTGATTTGTGCCCTTTATTTAGTCCCCTAACATTAAGCTGCGGTGGTGCAGCGGTTATCATTGTCACCTCACAGGAAGAAGTTCTCCCATTTGATTCTCAGCTGGAGCACCTTCTGTGTGGAGTCTGCATGTCCTCCCCGCGATTGAGTGATGTTTAAAGATATGCAGGTAGGTGCATGGATGAATGGGTGTTCCTTCTTTGAAGGTTGAGTGTCAGGCTGGCAACTTGGCACTGTAAAAAATCCACCGCTAATCATTAGCGGACCGGAGTTCCGCTGTGGTGACCCTAACCGGGAAAAGCCAAAAGACATTAGTATTTAGTCCCCTAACATTGCATGACAAAAACTTAATTTGATGTCTACCTAATCCTGATCCTAACATTTGTCTCTCCCACATTTTTGCTGTAAGTTTCTTGCTCTACCCTACTGTGGAGCTGTGGAGCTGTACAATCTGTACAAATGTGTTATGTTTATAATTACTTGCATATATTATGTCTCTTTTTCTCTGTTTCATACTTGCATCTTTATAATTTTTTGATTACTATTGGGCACATTTCTTCGAGTTTTTTTTTAAATTTTTCATACTCATATAAAATTGTGTAATCTTTCTATATAGGTACATCATGAAATTGTCCTTTGTTATTTTTGTGTAACCTATTACTGTATAAATTGTAATTGTTTTTCTTGGAGCTTTTCACCTTGGGTCTTCACTGAAAATGGGCCTTCAGTTGGACCAACCCGGTTAACAAATGTGAAATAATTAATTAAATAAATAAATAAATAAATAATGTATTTGCTTAGTATTTATGTGTGGTATCATTGCTTTACTCCTTATAATTAGCACAACAAAATTATACTAGTAATAAAACTAGCACAAACAACCAAACCAAAAACCACCTCCAGAGGAAGCCTTAATAGGCAAAAATAGTAAAATGAAAAAAAGGCTTCCACCACAACAAAAAGTTCACTGAGAAATTCTGTTAAAATGTAGGCTATAATAAAACGAAGAAATAAAAAGCACAAATTGTGCTGTTCAAGTTGCAGGTCAAACAGGATAACTTTCAGTTAAAAAAACCTTCTTCAGATCTGAAGAAGGTTTTTTAACTGAAAGCGCTTATCCTGTTTGACCTGCAACCTGAATAGCACAATTTGTGCTTTTTATTTCTTCGTTTTATTAAAGTCTACATAACAGAATTTCTCAGTGAACTTTTCGTTGTGGTGGAAGCCTTTTTTTCATTTTACTAATAATAAAACTAGGAAGAGTGCAAATGGAGCAGGGAAGCACTAGATATAGAATCCATTCACTTCCCCACATGCTTCTCTAACTGCCAGCTACACTTGTGGATATTTGTTTCTCATTCTTAACTCATCCCCAGTTTTGTGCTTGCATTTCCTGCTAGTGTTTCCTTTGTGAACTAGATTGGTTTGTCTAGGGGATCTTGATCTTGTCTTTGACTATCTGCTTTTCCATCTTTGGATCATTTTATTTATAGACTTTCAGTCTTACCAGGTATCACACTGAACAGGGTCTCTGTGGAGTGTACTATTTAGCTTTATTATGTGGAAGGGGAACTGGATAGATGGGATGAGGTTTCTTTATAGTAAATATCAGTATATATAATAAAAAATCTATTTCCTTATGATCCAAGAAATTATCTTCCTTTCTACATAGTTTGCCAGCCTTTATAACCTCAGTGACCACAGCAACACTAAATAAAGATGTTGGGGACAGATATTCCTCTTTATAATGTTATCTATTATGTATCGGGCTATATCTCATTCACATACTGACTTGTTATTGCATCATCTCAAATTTGTTCTCAGCCTCTACTTGGGGGGAATAGGAGTTAAAACCAAGCAGACCATGCAACAGTGAAGTAAATAGCCAGGGAATATTAAACAAAAAAACAACTGCATCCATTATTAGTATTTGCTAAGAGTTTAGCCCCACGATAACCTTCCTCAACATTGGAAAGTGATGGTCCTTATCACTTCTAGCTCTTAGTCCTTGTGCCACTGTCATTAAGTTATGGATTGGAATGTTGTTTGAGTGAAGCATACAACTGCACTCATGCATAAATATGAAGGATGGGCCTGCTGCCACTTCAGTGACCACTTTCAGAAGTGCTACTTATTTGCTTACCATTTCCATTTAATCTTTCTCCTTCATTGTTGGATCTTGTCCCATAAAGTCCATCCTCCAAAAGTTTTTTTAATGGCAGCAATCTATTGGAGGAGTATCCTTAAAGTCAAGTTCCTGCTCTGAGCCTGATATTTTTGAAGATCTCCAGAGAAGTAGTATGTATAAAAAGTCGAACTGCCACAGTAGAAGGGAAATTCTTTATTGCAAGGACAAAGTGAGCGCTTTCACGACCTCCCAAGTTGCTTCATCAGACTTAATAAAACATCCCATGCCTTCCTTGATATATATATATATATATATATATATATATATATATATATATATATATATATATATACTTTCAAAGTGACCAATCAGTTAAGACAAACAATTAAATATTTATATCAGATTCAATTAATTTAACAAATAGTAGAAAAAAACATAAATAGACATAAAACTGTTAAAAGCAGTATGCAGGTTCAAATGTGTATGCCTATAGAACCATGTAGAAGGGAATTAGTGCTTTAAGGCTCTTGCCTTTAAAAATGGTTCCAAAGAAACAGCTTCATTAATGCCTGGGGGGTTGTCTGCATTTAGTTGCAGAATCCATTTTTGCTCAGCCTCTTCTGCTCTGTTTCTTTTTTTTTTCAAAACAGGTTTATTGTTTTAACATATAAGAGAAATATCATAACAATTTTATACAAGTAATTAAAAATAGGTATTATTATAATATTCAACAAAACAACTAAAGTATTTACAAAGACATCCACTACAATCAGATCAATTAATTAAACTAAAATACCATGCTATTGAAATTAAAATTTTTTTTTAACAAATTTTGTAAATTATCCCATACAATAAAATAAGATGTTTTTCTATTTGTTCTAGTCCTAATTGTGTTTATTTCCATATGGCACACTATATTCATAACATTTTTTAAATTCATTGAACGAAGGAGGTGTATCTGAAATCCAATTTCTAGTTATTATTTTCCTAGCCACTGCTAGAATAGACCATAACAAGGGAAGCTTAACCTTTTTAACACTTTGAGGTACAGGTGTGTTGAATAATATAAGAGATTTAGAAATAATGAAATTATCTGTAAAAGAGCCTGCAAAAATTCATTAATTGACTTCCAGTATTCTTTCAATTTTATACAGTCATAAAACATATGAGCCCAGTCAGCATTAATTTCTACATTACATCTCTTACATAGATTATCTTTATTATTTATTTTATTCATCATCAAAGGTGTATAAAAACATCTATGTAAAAATTTCCATGTATAAAGTCTCCAGACAATGGAAGACGTAGTTCTATAAGCAGATTCCAATATATATTGTTTATCTTGTTGATTTGGTGGGTCCCCATTAATAGAAGTGAAATAATTCCAATATGAATCTACAATGTAAAAAGTTTCTTGTCTGATAACTTTATGTATGTATGAAAGTTTACCTTTATCAGAAACTTTATGTTGTAAATTTAATATCAAGTAATCAATCAGTGTTGGAATAGATTATTTAACGGTTATAGACATTAAATCTATTTTATTAATGAGATGTTGTCTAAAGGTCTGAACCTCTAACCAGCAAGTTTCTCTTAGATCAAATTCTTGTTTTAAGAAATCTAGATTTTTAACTTTATTATCAGATATCAACTGATACCAGTACTTTAGATCATTATCTATAGCTAAATGAGTTCCTTCAGAAGTAGATGACAAAAGCATACCCTGAGTATACATTATAGGAAATACAATAAAATTCCATTCCCTATACTTAGGGTGCATGAATATAAAGTTACGATAACTAATAATAATATTTAATGGGTAACAAACCATATGTTTAGGTGTAATAGGTGAAGTACAAAATTCCTTTAGTAACCATAACATGGAGTTATTTACAATCATATTTTTATGTGTTAAGGAGATTTTCATGAAGTGTATACTAATTAGCTCCCAATAATCTTTCCATTTTGTGACATATGACTGATCTATTAATAAAGTAATAACTTTACAATAGAAGAGATAGTATATAAATTAAAGTCTGGAAAAGAAATACCCCTTGAGACCAGCTATTAGTATGTTTCTTTAATGCAATCCTAGGTCTATTAGGTGCCCATAAGAAATTTAACATTAGTGTGTTCAGTTTCTTGATAATTATTTTTGTAGGTGGAAGTATTATTGATTGTATTAAGTATAAAATCTTGGGGAATATTATCATTTTAATAATTGTAAGTCTCTCCTCCATAGTAAAAACATATTATTCCAGGTATTAAAAGATTTTGTATATTAAGAAAACAGGTATTATAATTATTATATATAATAGATTTAATATCTTTAGATAGTATTATACCTAAATAAGTTATCTGACCTGAATTGGGTACATATTTAGTAAAATCACTAATGAGAATATTTTTTCGTGTATATATAGGTAGTATTTTAGTTTTTTCTTCATTGAATATTAAACCAGAAATACTTTTAAAATTCATCATGTTATCAAATAGAGACTGTATAGAAGAATTAGATCCTGCTGATGTAATTAGAACATCATCTGCAAAAGTTGAATTTTGGATGTTGTATTTTCATCTATTTCAAAACCCTCTATGTCAGTACTGTTTCTGATCAATTTAGCCCAAGGCTCCATTACTAAAGTGAATAATAGTGGAGAAAGTGGACATCCTTGTTTTGTACCTTTAAGAATGGGTATTTTTTGTGAAACATATGTTCCTACCTTAATATAAGCCAACGTTCCTTTGTATAAATGTTCAATTAGATTTACAAATGCATCCGAGAAGTTTGTGCACTTCATTAAGGTAAACAGATAGTCCCAACTTACTGAATCAAATGCTGAACTTATATCAAGACTAATAAGTGTTAAATCTTTCTTTTTCCTATTTGCAAAATCTATTAATGTTAAAGTTCTTCTTATATTATCAAAAGTATTTCTATTTACAATGAAGCCTGTCTGATCTATATCTATAATGCCGGGAATGATTGTCTTCAATCTATCAGCAAAGATATTCATAAACATTTTATAATCAACATTAAGTAATGAGATAGGCGATATGAAGAACATCTAGTTGGATCTTTATTAGCTTTTAAAATTGGCGAAATAAATGTATATTGCCAAGATCGGCCGGGGGGTTATTAACTCAGTTTGGGCCAAAATAAAACCTTATGTATTAATGAATATGTATTTTAGAAAGGATTTTATATATCTATGGTATAATACCATCATTACCCAGTGCTTTGTTTGATTTAAGCTTATTTATTTGTGTAATAACTTCTGTATATGAAATACTCTTGTCCAATAGTTTAATCTGTTGTTTATTAAGCTTTTTATTCATATTTGTGATTATAAACTCCTTTATTTTATCTTTAGGTTCCATGTTAATATTATTATGGTTAATTTTGTGAAAGTGATTTCTAAATTCATCTAGTATTTTTGGTATACTAGAAACATTCTTCTTTTTCCTTAGAGAAAAGATTTCTTTGATATGGTTTTGTTTATTCAACCTTTTTGCTTTATTTTTAAGTCTATGTAAGTATTTGGGGCTTATTGAATAAGACAAAAACTTGTATTTCTCTAAAGTTATTTTAACTTTATGAGTTAAAATTTCTTTGTATTTCTCATTTAGTTTGTTTATTTCTTCAATAACTTTCTTGTCCATAATATTTTCTTTATTATTATGTTTATAAGAGTCTAATTTACTTTGAATATCTAACAATTCCTTATCCCAAGATTTCCTTTTATTATTATACCATCTGATACTTTGTCCATATAGATATGATTTTAAGGCATCCCAAACATAAACAATGGAGACTTCAGGAGTGTTATTTATGTCTAAAAAATGTTTTACTTCTGAAAGTATATATTCTTTATAGTCTTTTAGTTGAGTTAAGTATGCTGGTATCCTTTTGATCTGAACATTATGAGTATTTTTTATCATGAATTCAAAACAATTGAATTATGAGCAGATATAGGACATGAAATGATTTTGGGAATCATTAAAACTGTTACCAACTGGTTAGAAATAAAGACCCTATCTATTTTTGAATAAGTTTTGTATCTGTTAGAAAAAGGTGTATGGTAATGATTTTGAATCTATCTGATTATTAATATCATTCAAATGATAAGAATTAGCAAAATCCTTTAAATGTTTTGCATTAGATGTAATTCTTCTCTTTCCTATAGTGGTAGTATCACTTTCATGTAGTATACAATTAAAGTCACCAGCTAAAATAATATCTCCTATAGAGAATGATATGATATTATCAAGATGATGTTTCACTGTATTAATACC
Source organism: Protopterus annectens (assembly GCF_019279795.1). NCBI lineage: Eukaryota > Metazoa > Chordata > Ceratodontiformes > Protopteridae > Protopterus > Protopterus annectens. The sequence continues at coordinate 1,368,432,024 of NC_056732.1, read as the reverse complement.
AATTCCAGGTATCCAATATACATTAATTAAAGTGTAAGTCTTCCCATTAATTTGTATTGTAACCATACAAAACATTCCTTTATCATCCTGATAAGAGGAATGGGCATACTTTTATTCCATAAAATAGCCACTCCTCTTTTTTTCTGAGTGTGCTCTGAACTAACCAATACTGTATATTTGTTTGTGGCTAGTTTATCAATATCTTTTTTCAAGAGATGGGTTTCTTGTAGGAAGACTAAGTTGGCCTTATGTAAATTAATGTATCTTATTAGGCTTGCCCTTTTACATGGATTATTCAATCCATTAATGTTTAAAGAAATTCCTTTTAAAGATGTCATTTGGCATTTTTAAAACTTAAGAATCTTATGATCAAAATAACAAATAACAAGATAGGTAATGTTACATCTCCTCCTTTAGGTGTACCTTTAAATATAGTTGTATTTATTGAGATCTCTTATGGGATTTTGTATAGGATTCAATTTTGTTTTGTAGTGACAATGAATGTACAAAATATATTGTGGATGTCAAAACTATATACAAAAAAAAACAAAAAAAAAAGGAAAACCCCCCAAATGGGAAAAAAAATTTTAATGTTTTAAAAGGAAAAATTTAAACCTTTGCCAAATTCCAAAAACCCTTTTGGAAAAAAAAAAAAATTTTTTTTAAAACTTTTTCCAACAAAGCCGTAGATGAGGGTAAGGTGGTTCACACAGCCTATCAAGATCTCGCCAAGGCTTTCAACACCATTCCCCACTCTAGAATTATAGATAAACTCACTAAACTAGGCATAAATCCCTATGTCACAAGATGGGTTGCCAACTGGCTCACTGACAGAACCCACACTGTGAAAGTAGCAGACTCCAAATCCAACTTCAGACCAGTGACAAGTGGAGTACCATAGGGTTCAGTTCTGGGTCCTCTCCTGTTTGGTATCTACTTCTCTGAAGTACAGGCCAACACAGAAGGTCTTTGGCTAATGAAGTTCGCAGATGACTGCAAACTAGGAGCCATAATCAAAACTCCAAAAGATGTGGACATCCAACAAAAGGGCCTCACTGAGACAGATGCCTGGTGTCAAAGCCATGGCCTCAAGCTCAATGCCAATATGTGCATTGTCATCCCTTTTGGTAAAAACTCTGTACCCATGGACTACCACATAGGCGGTAGTCTACTTAACACCGAAAGTGTGATAAGAGACCTTGGGACACAGGTGGACAGTAGTCTCTTCTTTGATAATCATATCACCACAGTAGTCAGGAAATCCTTCTACGTGGCACACTTCATCATAAAAGGTTTCTCATCCAGGAAAAAAGAGGTCATTGTCCCCCTCTACCCATCACTCATTAGACCCATTATAGAGTACAATGCCCCTTTTGGTATGTACCTCACAAGACATCTACAACAACTGGAAAGGCCACAGAAATACCTCACAAAGAGGATTACTGGCCTCAAACAGATGTCCTACGCAGACCGTCTCAAAAAACTGCAGCTTTACTCCATCACATATCGCCTACTCAGAGGCGATCTCTTCCTAACACACAAAGCTATGTCAAACCCAGAGCTTTTAGACATGCTCCACTTAAAGAAATTCCAATCCCTACGAGCTACATGTTCTAGGGACCTAAACCTTGTCACCACAATAAACAGAACATGCTGGAGGGATAGATTCCTGTCCCAGAGACTTCCAATACTCTGGAACAAACTAACTACCTATCTATATCAAACAAAGCTCCTCATTAGCACTCTTCAAGAAAAATCATGATGATTGGATGGGAGATAGGAAATTCACCCCGGGGATCACTTCTGTGGCTCTGCTTGACAGTGACACAGGAAAATAATTTTCTTAGGTGGAAAAAGCCAGGGTACCCTTGGCTAGGCTTATAGAGGCCCTAGGGCCAATAGCCTAGTACCTACCTATGAACCTGTGTTACAAACCATCCCCTTAATTTTCTTCCTGTATTGGTCTTTTTCAATTTAGTTCCTTGCAAACAAGCAACCTTAATACAAAGCTTGTTCTGTCTGACAATCACACTTGCTGATTTGTGCCCTTTATTTAGTCCCCTAACATTAAGCTGTGGTGGTGCAGCGGTTATCATTGTCACCTCACAGGAAGAAGTTCTCCCATTTGATTCTCAGCTGGAGCACCTTCTGTGTGGAGTCTGCATGTCCTCCCTGCGGTTGAGTGATGTTTAAAGTTATGCAGGTAGGTGCATGGATGAATGGGTGTTCCTTCTTTGAAGGTTGAGTGTCGGGCTGGCAACTTGGCACTGTAAAAAAATCCACTGCTAATCATTAGCGGACCGGAGTTCCGCTGTGGCGACCCTAACCGGGAAAGCCAAAAGACATTAGTATTTAGTCCCCTAACATTGCATGCCAAAAACTTAATTTGATGTCTACCTAATCCTAACATTTGTCTCTCCCACGTTTTTGCTGTAAGTTTCTTGCTCTACCCCACTGTGGAGCTGTGGAGCTGTACAATCTGTACAAATGTGTTATGTTTATAATTACCTGCATATATTATGTCTCTTTTTCTCTGTTTCATACTTGCATCTTTATAATTTCTTGATTACTATTGGGCACATTTCTTCGTGTTTTTTTTTTTTATTTTTCATACTCATATAAAATTGTGTAATCTTTCTATATAGGTACATCATGAAATTGTCCTTTGTTATTTTTGTGTAACCTATTACTGTATAAATTGTAATTGTTTTTCTCGGAGCTTTTCACCTCGGGTCTCCACTGAAAATGGGCCTTCAGTTGGACCAACCCGGTTAACAAATGCGAAATAATTAATTAAATAAATAAATAAATAATGTATTTGCTTAGTATTTATGTGTGGTATCATTGCTTTACTCCTTATAATTAGCACAACAAAATTATACTAATAATAAAACTAGCACAAACAACCAAACCAAAAACCACTCCAGAAGAAGCCTTAATAGGCAAAAATAGTAAAATGAAAAAAAGGCTTCCACCACAACGAAAAGTTCACTGAGAAATTCTGTTAAAATGTAGGCTATAATAAAACGAAGAAATAAAAAGCACAAGTTGTGCTGTTCAAGTTGCAGGTCAAACAGGATAAGCGCTTTCAGTTAAAAAACCTTCTTCAGATCTGAAGAAGGTTTTTTAACTGAAAGCGCTTATCTTGTTTGACCTGCAGCCTGAATAGCACAATTTGTGCTTTTTATTTCTTCGTTTTATTAAAGTCTACATTTTAACAGAATTTCTCAGTGAACTTTAAGCCTTTTTTCATTTTACTAATAATAAAACTAGGAAGAGTGCAAATGGAGCAGGGAAGCACTAGATATAGAATCCATTCACTTCCCTTGATGTGAAAGTTGACTGTGTTGTCCCACATGCTTCTCTAACTGCCAGCTACACTTGTGGATATTTGTTTCTCATTCTTAACTCATCCCCAGTTTTGTGCTTGCATTTCCTGCTAGTGTTTCCTTTGTGAACTAGATTGGTTTGTCTAGGGGATCTTGTATTTGACTATCTGCTTTTCCATCTTTGGATCATTTTATTTATAGACTTTCAGTCTTACCAGGTATCACACTGAACAGGGTCTCTGTGGAGTGTACTATTTAGCTTTATTATGTGGAAGGGGAACTGGATAGATGGGATGAGGTTTCTTTATAGTAAATATCAGTATATATAATAAAAAATCTATTTCCTTATGATCCAAAAAATTATCTTCCTTTCTACATAGTTTGCCAGCCTTTATAACCTCAGTGACCACAGCAACACTAAATAAAGATGTTGGGGACAGATATTCCTCTTTATAATGTTATGTATTATGTATCGGGCTATATCTCATTCACATACTGACTTGCTATTGCATCATCTCAAATTTGTTCTCAGCCTCTACTTGGGGGGAATAGGAGTTAAAACCAAGCAGACCATGCAACAGTGAAGTAAATAACCAGGGAATATTAAACAAAAAAACAACTGCATCCATTATTAGTATTTGCTAAGAGTTTAGCCCCACCATAACCTTCCTCAACATTGGAAAGTGATGGTCCTTCTCACTTCTAGCTCTTAGTCCTTGTGCCACTCTCATTAAGTTATGGATTGGAATGTTGTTTGAGTGAAGCATACAACTGCACTCATGCATAAATATGAAGGATGGGCCTGCTGCCACTTCAGTGACCACTTTCAGAAGTGCTACTTATTTGCTTACCTTTTCCATTTAATCTTTCTCCTTCATTGTTGGATCTTGTCCCATAAAGTCCATCCTCCAAAAGTTTTTTTAATGGCAGCAATCTATTGGAGGAGTATCCTTAAAAGTCAAGTTCCTGCTCTGAGCCTGATATTTTTGAAGATCTCCAGAGAAGTAGTACGTATAAAAAGTCGAACTGCCACAGTAGAAGGGAAATTCTTTATTGCAAGGACAAAGTGAGCGCTTTCACAACCTCCCAAATCGCTTAATCAGACTTAATAAAACATCCCATACCTTCCTTGATATATATATATATATATATACTTTCAAAGTGACCAATCAGTTAAGACAAACAATTAAATATTTATATCAGATTCAATTAATTTAACAAATAGTAGAAAAAAACATAAATAGACATAAAACTGTTAAAAGCAGTATGCAGGTTCAAATGTGTATGCCTATAGAACCATGTAGAAGGGAATTAGTGCTTTAAGGCTCTTGCCTTTAAAAATGGTTCCAAAGAAACAGCTTCATTAATGCCTGGGGGTTTGTCTGCATTTAGTTGCAGAATCCATTTTTGCTCAGCCTCTTCTGTTCTGTTTCTAATGTCACCCCTTCTGATATTTTCTTCCAGGACTTCTAAAACTAAAAATTTAAAAAACATGATGCATCCCTTCAGCTTCTACATGTTTAGCTTGGACATTACTCTACTTTTTGTTTGCTATGTCCCTCATATGTTCTAAAATGCATTCTTTGAGCATTCTGATAATCTTGCCCACATATAAACCTTTACAATATTGGCAAAAACTAAGATAGACTATATTTCTAGTCCTGCAGTCTGAATAGAAATTAAATTCAATTCTAAACATTTGCTGTGGATGTAAAATAGTGCTACATGAGAAAATGTACTTACAAGCTCTGCAGTTCCTGTACATATATGTCCCTATCCTATCTGATGAGTTCAGGGACTTATGTGTTTGGGTTTTATAACATAACTGCCTTTTAAGTGATTTTTGTTTGTAAATGAGAAGTGAGGTCCAGAGTCTATGACACCTTCAAGTTCTTTAGTGGCTAATAATATGTTTGAGTTCTTCCTAAATATATAAAAAAATTGACTGACATCACTTGCATATGTAATGGGGAACCTGAGTTTCTCATCTCTGGATTCAGTTTCAGGGTTATCTCTAGTAGTTTGTTCTGAGAAGTAAGGTCTGCCCTTCCCTTGACGTTCTTGATATACTCCTTCTATGTTGGTGTCTATTTCTGTCTGGTTATATCATCTATCAAGTAGTTCTCCTCTTAACACTTCCATGGACCTCTCCAACTCATCATTTTTAGTATGTAATCTTGAGGCTCTTGGGAACTGCCCTTTCATGAAGTTTTTGCTAACATGTCTTGGATGCATGCTATTTTTATGTAATATGTAATTATTTCTACTTGTTTTTTTATACAGGCTAGTAGCCATCTGCCCCATTTCTGATTTTTTCACTAGAACATCAAGGAATTATATCTGTTCATTTGAGTACTTACCGGTAAATTAAAAAAAATGTGTTGTTATGTGTAGGTACTCTAAGAATCTACCCAGCATCTCTATTGAGTTTCCCTTAGAAAAAACATGTCATCTACAAAACATGCATACCACAGAACATATTTGCTAAATTCATTTCCCTGTAGTAGAAATGTTTCTTCCCAATGACTAAAGTTAGGTTGGCGTAGCTGTTTGCACAAGCTGTGCCCATAGCTATGCCAACCTTTTGTAGGTAAAAATCATCTTTAAAGACAAAAACATTATTGTCCAAAATTATTTCAAGCAGACTGCATAACCGATTCACTTTATCATTAGAGAAAGCACATTTAGAACATAGCAAGCTCCGAATGTTCTTTATTCCCCACTGATTTGGAATCACTGTAAAAAGTGATGTAATATCTAAGGTTACAAGCAGATACTCTTTATTTATCAAAATTGTCTTTCTATATAATGTTTGGAGAAAAAATGTTGTGTCTTTCAACACTGTTTCACACTTGTCAAGCACTGGATGAAGATTATTCTCTACATATATTGACATGGCTTCTGTTGCCCAACCTCTACTAGACACTATGGGTCTCATAGGTAGACATATGATATCTTTATGTACCTTGGGAAGGCCATATATAACTGGAATGGTGGGAGTTTCTACATTAAAATACTTAAATAAATCCTCTGTTATCAAATTTGTAGTCAGCAAGTCAAACAGCAAAACAGCAATCCTGTCTATAACACATTTAACTATATTTACTGAGATACAGGCATAGGTTTCATGGTCATTCAGTAGTTTCATCATTTGCTGGATGTAAAATTCCCTATCCATAATCACAATTCCCCCTCCTTTATCTGCAGGTCTAATTTCCACTGAATGCATTTCCCTCAGGTCATACAGAGCATCAGATTCTTCCCTACTCAAGTTATAAAAGACAGCTCTTCTATCTGAATTAAATGCTTCCCTTATTTGCTTTTCACATACTGATACATAGGCTTCTACAATAGGATGTAATTTAGGCACAAAGGTAGTAGGTTTTTAAAAATATTCACATTGTCAGTCATTTGTCCTTTAAACATAGTTTTTAAAGTTAAGTTACGACCAAATAACTTAAGTTCTTTAAGAATGTCAACTAACACAGTTCTCTGGGTTGGAATAAATGACAGCCCTTTATTCAAAAGTGACATATGTGCATCAGTTTGTGTTATAGATGAAAAATTTATTACCAGACCTTTGTGTTCTTGCTGCAGGTTACCATTGTGTTCCATGTTGCTTCTGTGTTTGGTATCTGCCTGACTTGGCCCTTACTTCCTCTGCTCCTTGATCTGCTTTTTATCGATAAAGCATTCATTAGTGTGAAGGGTATCATTTGAGTTCCTGATATTCCCTTCTGTTGCATGAGAAAAGGTGATTCTCATTAGATAGGTTTCTGTTATCATTCTTCTTGCTGCTTCTTGTATTTATATCCTTTGGTTTTACTGTTGACTGTTGCTCAGCAGGAGTCACTGATAAACTCTGTGTTTCCTCAGTGTTAGCAGCTGCAGCCACTCCCTCTTCAGTTATTTGGCTTCTCTTTGCTGGTTGTGTGTTGTCTATCACAAAAGGGCTGGGTTTACAGGCTGGTCTGTTGCTGTAGTAAAAAGTTTGGGCCATGAGAAGGCATCACTGGACAGAAAATCATTCATGTCCCTTTGAAGCTTTTTCAGCTTCGTATTCTGTAATCTTTTCTCATAGCTGGATATGCTTTCAAAGAGAGTATCTAGCTTGTCACCAATAATGCTGTTTGTAAAGTTAGTGCATAGATCGACCTGCAGAGCCTTCAGTTCATTTGCAAGTTCCCTTTCTTCAGGTAAAATATAGTCCTTTAATAAGTTCATGTAGTCATAACTTAACTGCAAGTTAAGCTGCTGCCATTTCTTCAGGAGGTCAGGGAGAGCATCACCATAAGTCCCAGCATCTCTGGGGAGTTCTTTGACTTCTTCTTCCCCATTTGTGGAGGTGAAAGCCAACATTTATGTTTGGCCTATCCCATACAGGGGGAATGTTTCCCCTCTAAACTTGCCTCTCTGTCTTTTTTGGAGAGCAGGTCTGCACTACAATCTGATGCTAACTGCATCATATGATAGCCCAATGATTCTGCCCTAGCTCTCTTGTATTTATATAAGGTCTATTGACTATATTTTTAGCTTAGAAAGCATAAGATAAAGCCTCATGTTAATGTAATGAGCTCTTTCAATTTCTGGAGGAAACAGTCTCTGGAGCAGCTTAGATAGATTTTTTTGATATATGTGACTGGATGTAACCATTCCTGCCCTTCAGGTAGCCCAATGATTTGGAGATAATTTCTCTGGACATATTTCTCCATGTCATCTATTTTAGCTGAATTTTCTTCTGCTAGCCTGTCAGTTCAGTAATCTGATGGGAGTGAACATTTAGAATCTCACTGTGCTTCAGTATCTCTTGATGATGAAGTTCTAATTTTGGTGGACAACTATTAATTCATTTTTGGTGGACTCACTAGTAGTTTTTAGTTGATCAGTATATCCCCTTTCACCTCCTGGATTGGCATCATTGAAGAGGAGAAAGATGACTGCAGTAAAGGCATAGTTCATTGCATTTTCCCTGCACCACTCCCAGACTTAGCTTTGGATTTGTCAGTTTTATCCCCCAGCATGTTAGTCATCAAAAAGAAATCTGCTAAATGTTCCCCTTCTCTCCTACTCTCCTATCCACTGTCCTGTCACAAGCCATCCTACCATAACATGTGCAAACACTAAGCTATGTTTCTGTTAATTGAAGGTTAAGACATACAACCTACACAGCGGTCAGGGTGTCACTGACTGTAAATCACTTGAGACATGTAACACTTAAGACCTCCCATGTGCATATAGCAGCCCAATTGCCAAAGGTACACATTGTAATGCGGGCAATACTGCTGCATGTCTGTCATACGTATCATAAGATAGCAGGTGTTTGATTCACAGTACTGCCATGTGTGTTTGCTTGTGTGTCCATATATGCCACGTATGATGGAGAATACATCCCAGTTGTTACACACCCCTATACACTGTTGTAGAGATCTGTACTTACTGCAGTGTAGAAAGCAATACATAGGCAGGGGTGGTGTGTGTATCACGCACATGTTAGCTATCTGTATGTGCATGACATAGGTGAATTCAATTGTGGACGCTACAGTGTGTGTGTGTATGTATGTATGGCTGTCTGGTCCATGGAGTGAGGATGTATGCTACCATAGTGAACAGATAGGACCCCTAACCCCTCCAGGTGATGCAATCTACTACCCTGTTGATGCCGTCGGTCTTAGGCATTACTGACTACCTGTACATGTTCATTCTATGTGTCGCATCATGTGGGTGCACAGTACTGTAATGGTGATCACCACATTGGCAGGGGTCCTCACCTCAACACTATCAAGTGTGTGCGTGTGTTACAGTGTCGTTGACCCCGTGAGTGTGAGTGTGTTACTATGTCTGAATACATGTGTGTGAATACGCGCGTGTGTGTGTGTGTGTGTGTGTGTATGTGTGTGTGTGTGTGTAGTTGTGTGTTCTCATCTTGTAATGTGAATGTGTATTACTGCTACACAGTGAGGCCTCATGCTATCAATTGGCCTCTACCCTTGACATCAGCTAGACTGCTATGTAAACTCCCCGCACCATGTAACTGTACCTGGGATGTCACCCGGTATGGATGTCATGTCTCTAGCCACTGTAGCTTAGTACACAGCTCACATGCTCCTGGATCAGTAGATGTGTAGACATCTTTGGAATGTCAGCCTTTCTAACAGTGAGGTTGAAGCTACGTATAGCATGCTGGTATTGCCATACATGCCTGTGAGTAGTCCACATTTACACATGGGAAACTGCAAACACTGGTACTTAATGGCACATGCAATTAGACCTTAAGGAGGGAAGCAGGGCATCATTACCAACATGCTGTTACTGTTGTTACCAAGACACATACTGTGAACATAAAACAATGCATTCTAAACCTGTACTACATGGTATGTCTGCTGCGTGTCAACAGTACACAACAATTGTAATATACACTTATTTCCCTATTCTGTTCACCCTGTGCATCAGGCCATATGAGCATGTCCCTGCACCGATGGTGGGGATGACAGGGATGAGGCACAGGCATCATCATATGCACAGGGAGATAATGTTTGCCAGGGGCCTAGGCTGCACCAGTGGATGACATCATGTGTGTGGGTTAGGGCCTGTGATCTAATTGGACAGGTATGGTTGTTATGCATGTGAGTGTTGTGGTACCCTACAGATGTTTCTGGTGTGTGCATGTATGTGTGCACACAGTTCTGCCATGTGTCCGGCCTACTCAGGGGTATTATTGACAGCTCCAGACAGTACAGACCAGGATTTACAGCTCATGTTGTCCAGGCAGGTGACCTGTGCCTGCCAGGGGTTGCACGGGCACTACTAGGCAGAGGTACAGATTGGGTACTGTCCAATGACACACGTTCACTGGAACCATGTCCCTGTTGGGACCATCCAGGGCCACGTCCATATGGCCTGCTGTGTCCTGGTGTGGACAGCGCAGCACCAGCTGCACTGCTGCTGCTACCGGCACTATGGGAGCGGGCATGTGAGGTAGCTTGTTCATGTAGACCTGCACCAGGTGGTGTAGCTGGCCTATGTCCACATGCCCTATGCCTCACTCCTACCAGATGTTCCAGCACAGACAGCTAATGCTCACGGATTGTCATGTCAAGGTCAAGGATTCCAACCACGTCACCCAATCATCTGTCCAAAACTTCAGCAATCTGCTGTTGAGCATTTGCCAATGCCTGAATGTTGTCATTTAAAGAACGAATAGCAGCCCTCTGAAGCCTCTGCCCTTCTCTGTTCTGCCATTCAGCACATGCCTGTGCTGTCATTACAGTCTGAAACATGCGTCTGGTGACACCAGCTGCTGCACTCTGTCCTGCAGGGGCATGTCGGCCAGAGGTTCTCCTACGAGCAGCACTGGCCACATGCCTGTGTGGCACATTTGCAGTCATTTAACTGACACCATGGTGTGAATACACACCTTCTGTAGCCACCAAACGTTCCTGTTCCAAGCTACCACACGCTAAGTGACCTTCCTCTATGGCCACTGGTGATGGGGTATGTGTTGGCATGAGAACTGCGTGTGGGGAAGAGGGGGATATAGGTGGAATGGCAACCAATAGCACAGATTCAGCCCCTGATAACCCTGCCTGTGCCTCAAGCATATGTTCATCATCACTGCTAGAGTCTATGGGGACACTAACATCAGATGGACCGCAGGAGGGTAACGCACCTACATCACCTGTGAAGGCAAACAAAGACTCTACATTACAATAGAGACACACAGATACACACACACACACACACACACACACACACACACACACACACACACACACACACACACACACACACACACCATGCATGTGATTTGACAGAAGGCATGCAACATGCATGTGATACAGCAGATGGCATGCGGCTCAGACATTAATAGTGGTAGTTATCGTACATCCCTGGGTTGCACACAACAGCAAGCATGTGTCATAGCAGAAGCCATGCATTTCACACAATCATGGTAGTAAGCATGCATCCCTGTGTTACACCATGTGGACCAGCACAGGTTAACCGTATACATGGCTGATGTGAGGCATATGACCTTGACATTAACATGTAGTATGACGTAATCTGCTGACGTGTGCATTGACATGCATACATGTTTGACACAATAGTGTCCTGACACATGTACAGCGGTGTAATGGTGTCACATTGCAGTGTTGTCTGTACGCCCTACAGATAGAATGCACTTTTAGCAGATGTGCATGACCATTGAAGGGTATTATGAGGTGTCTATATTGCTATACAGTGTGAAGTAGAGACACAGTGCCATTGCATGGAATCATGAGGCGTCTCTATTGCTATACAGTGTGGATTACACACACAGTGCATAGCCATGACTGTGTGCATATACAATACATAAATACTGTGGATTGTGACCCACATTGCTGAGGTGTATACACACTAAACCAAGATGTGACGTGTGACAGGTCACCGAAGGACATATGGATGACACCCCTGCACAACTGCTAACATTTCTTAGCTGCCTGGCAACCATGTCCACACATGGCAGACTTGTCAATACACCATGTCCCACATGACATTTGTGTACCACACACATGATGTGCATGGCTGACAGTGATGTCCAACAGCAGCAAGGGAAATGTACTGTATCTGTGGCCTGATGTGGTGTCTGTGTATGTATGTGGATGCTGTACAGTTGACTACTGTCATGCTGTGACACAGTCATGATGTTCAACACATCTTATGTGGTCAAATTAAGTGACGCCTCCACAAGCTGTACACAGGCTTGTAGGATGTCCAGTGTTCCACATCTGCTATATAACCATTCAACAAAGGCTATAGTTGGACCATGTGTAGCCAATGTACAACAGGGTGTGCACACAAACACATCACATCTACTGTGTGTTGCTACATGTCTCTGGCCATCCTCCATGGCCATGTGTGAACAAGTGTTGGCCAAATGTTTGTGATGGCCATCTATCTCACATGTCTGTGTTGTCCCATATGACATACACCCATAGATGTCAGATACTCCACTGTCCACAGGGTTATGCAGACAAAGGGTTGTATGTTTGGTATGTGGGGTATGTTTTATGGGACAGTGAGACAATGTTGCAGCCAGACCAGTACATGTCATGGACATGTCAGATGGCTCATCACAAAATGTGCACTCATTGCAGGTGCATATTCCACAATGGAGAATCCTGTGGGCTGCCCATACTCCAGCTCACTGTGTAGTACTGTTTGCATACCCCACATGTGTTGTTCTGATGTATAGTAAGTATTCCTACATTGAACAACACCTCCACCGTTGTATGCACAGCTGTCCACACATCTAGCAATGACAGTTTCTGTGGTTTCATGTCAGTGTTTCATTTAGTTTGTACGTATTGCACATGGGTAGCCAGTGTGACTGATTAAAGATGAGACCTGTATATCGTGACTGGACCATACATTATGTGTACATGTGTTAACTGGCCACATGGCGAATAGGTCTGTGCATTAACATGCCTGATACTTATAATTGTCTCACCTGCAATGGCCTGCTGTCTCTGCAGCACACCAGAGGTACCTATATAGAGGTGACACAGCAGTATGATCATTATCCATGACTGTATGACAGCTACAGGGTGCAATGTGCATGTTAACACATTCACCAGTACAATAGGATATACTATGGAGTATGCACAAATGTGCATACCCAGGGTAGCATACTACAGTATGCGGCATGTATGTAAACATACCTTGCATATGATGTTACATTACATATTGGACAGTGACACATGCAACTAAATGGGATATAATAGTTGTATGTGCAGTAGTGACTTACCAGGCAACTCCAGGCTCGGTGTTTGGGAGACACCCACCTTCACGATGGCAGCTAGGAATTGTGGATGCTGTTCTGATGGTGTCCCCAGGTTGCCCAGTAGCTCCTTGGTACGCATTAGTGGGGGCTGGGTTGGTGGCCCACCACCTGTTGCACCTTGTTCCCTGGCGATTGCATTTGCACACTGTTTCGCATGTCTGATCAGGTCCGTGCAGTGTATGTGCACCTGCTGGTATGTGCGGTTATGGCCACCCACATCATTAACCCTCCTGTGAAGTTCCTGCCACAGGTCATCACGCTGCTGGGCATGCTGTGACACATGGCTGAACAATACCTCATAGTTATTTTGGAGGTAAGGTATGAGGGCTTCATCCTCCAAGCAGCTATAAGCTGGGAGTCTTGATCGAGGCATATCTGGAAGACATAATGATGGAGACAGGTCACAGTATCTCAGAGATGCACAGAGATACAGCTGCACATACATGTGTATTACATTTAGTACATATGAACAGTTGTCTTTGCAAATCTTCATGACACTGACACCACTGACATGCTTGTGTCACACACATGTGACACCCAATGAGGATTGGACATTATCACCATATATGTGTGTCACCTGATCACATTGCTCATACTCCATGTGAATGCTGTCTTGATGTGGGCATGACTGTTTGCCTGTACTGGTGTTCTTACCTATCAGCACATGCCTGGATGTGTCCACATTAATGCTGTTTACCTTGATGCTGTGTATATGTCACATATCAACACATACACTGCCTTAACGGACATGACCTGTGACAATAAAGACATGTACATGGAAACCTTTACATGCATGTGTTTTGACATATACATCTACATGGCACTGTACAGCAGTTCAACATCCGGCCATGTATCACCTGTGTTGTACATGTGATACAACAATTGGCTAAAATTTTGGTGTCATTCAAAGGGGATCCAGTGTCTGTCAGCCTGGGATGACATGCTCGACAAGCCACGTTGCTTCGCTAGGGATGGCTTGCACCTGTCACCACTGGGCTTTCGGATATTGGCAAAGGCTCTTGGCACCCCCATAGTGCCTTTTTTAGGCAAGGCTCAAAAGTCAAACCCACCCCCATAGACAGCACGAGAAACAAGAAACTAAGGGTAATGCTGCTTAACGCCAGAAGACTTAACCTCAGGATGCACATACTCGAAGTTCTCCTCAGTATGGAGAACATCGATATCTGTGCAGTGACAGAAACCTGGTTCAAGGCTCCAGAGAGCACCCCAGCACTACCAGGCTATACCTCATATCATGCTTTTCGGTCCCAAAACCCGGACCGAACCACAAAAGGAGGGGGAGTTTCCATATTTATCAAGGATATCCACACCTCCAGGTTAGTGGCATTGCACGAAGTATCGGAGACCATCCATGTGCAACTAACAGTGGGCAAGACTGCTTTTCAGTTTATAGCATCCTACAGACCACCCTCTCAAAGTCAGGAATCCCACTCGGCTTTCCTGAAAAAATTGGAGAACATGAAGATCTCTCCGAACACCATTATATTGGGCGACTTCAACTACCCAAACATTGACTGGGAGCACTACTCAAGCCCCAGCACCTTAGCCCAAAGGTTCCTGGAAATTATAAACTCAAATGCTATGGAACAACTAGTCACCACTCCCACAAGAGGGGACAACATACTAGACCTGATTATTACCAACATGGGGACTCTATGCTCTACACCAGAAGTATATCCCTCATTGGTAAGATCAGACCATAAATTAATTTCAATGGATGTCCACATTCTGACCCCACCCCCAGCCCAGAAAACCACAGTGAAAAACTTCTCAAAAGCAAACTTCTCACTTCTCAAAACTGAAGTGGAATCCTTCAAGGCCCCAGGGCCAGTGGAAACTACGGCCCAAACTGCAGAATCCTATATAAGCATTTCTGGACATCTCCAGGAATGCATGGATCATGCTATCCCAAACAAAACCAAGACCCAATCATCCAAAGGCAGGCGTCCAGTCTGGTGGACCCCTGCCATAAATAAACTGTACAACAGAAGGAGGAAGCTACTACATGATAGAGCAAAATCCCTAATAGGGAAAGCATCTCTGATCAGTACTAGCAAAAATTTATGATCCCTCATAAAATTCTCCAAGGCCAGCTTCAAAAGAAAAATTGCACAGGACACCAAAGACAATCATAAGGCTTTTTTCAGTTATGTTAGGAACCTGGAATGCAACTCCCAGACCTGTTCTGAGTTGATTCTAAATGACAAAAAAATACACTGAACCCACAGACATCGCCAATATCCTGGCAGACAGGTTCAGTGCAAACTTCTCCACCCCCTCCCCCCCAAAAGAGCAAGTATCTATTCCGGCAGAGGGCTGCCTCCCAAACATCTCTGATGCTCAGGTGAAGGCTGCCCTCCCCAAAGCAAAAAACACTGCTTCCATGGGACCAGATGGCGTCTCAAGTTGTGTCCTACATGAACTCCAAGAGGAACTAATCCCTCAAATAAAACAGCTATACAATCTCAGCCTCACTACAGGATATGTGCCCGCAGAATGGCGTACAGCAACAGTGGTCCCACTCCACAAAGGTGGAGCCTCTACGGACCCTGGAAACTATCGCCCCATACGCCTGACTAGCTTAGTCTGCAAGGCTATGGAGAGGATCATCATGGAGCTCATAAACAAAGACATTGGGGACCTACAGACACTAGATCCTACCCAGTTCGGCTTTGTCAAGGGCAGATCCTGCCTTTTGAACCTGGTTGACTTCTTCAAAACAGTCTCCAAAGCCATAGATGAAGGGAAGGTAGTCCACACGGCCTATCTGGACCTTGCAAAGGCATTTGACACAATACCCCACTTGGGCATCATAGATAAGCTATCAAGCTTAAATATAAACCCCTATGTCACAAGATGGGTCGCAAACTGGCTCAAAGACAGAACCCACAGAGTGAGAGTTGCTGGAGCCATGTCAGACTTGAAACTGGTCACAAGTGGTGTCCCACAGGGTTCTGTCCTGGGACCACTCTTGTTCGGTATATACTTTTCCGAGGTACAGGCAAACGTGGGAGGACTATGGCTCACCAAGTTCGCAGACGACTGCAAACTGGGTGCCATAATCGACTCTCCAGCTGACACAAACATCCTTTGAAAAGGTCTCACAGAGACAGATAACTGGTGCCAGTGCCATGGTTTAAAGCTAAATGCCAAAAAATGTATAGTCATACCCTTTGGCAAAAACAATGTGCCCACAAATTACCACATAGGCAGAAACCCATTAAGTACAGAGAAAGTTATTAGGGACCTGGGGACCCAAGTTGATAGCAATCTCTCCTTTGAAAACCACATTGCCAAAGTGGTTAGAAAGACCTTCTACATAGCCCACCTTATCACGAAGGGATTCACATCTAGATCAAGAGAGGTAATCGTGCACCTTTATTCATCCCTCATCAGGCCCATCATAGAATACAATGCCCCTTTTGGGATGTACCTTACCCGACACCTGCAGCAATTATAAAGACTCCAAAAGTATCTCACCAAGAGGATCAAGGGTCTCAAACAGATGCCATATGCTGCTCGGTTAAAAAAACTCCAGCTCTACTCAGTTGCATACTGCCTACTTCGAGGCGATCTATGCCTGACATACAAAGCTATGTCAAATCCAGAATTAATGGACATGCTCCACCTCAGTAAATCTAAATCCCTTAGAGCCACATGCTCGAGGGACTTGAACCTCAGCACAGAAATAAATAGAACTTGCTGGAGGGACAGGTTCATAACCCAGAGGCTCCCTTCACTCTGGAATAGAATTCCAGTTCATGTGAGGCAGAGCACCTCACTAAATCTCTTCAAGAAGAATCTTGATAGGTGGATGGGGGATCATAGGTTTGTCCCAGGGATTACTCCCGTGTCACTATTAGACAGAGGCACAGTAAACTAAACCTTAAAAAGGGCACAGTATACTCAAATCAAGGGGTGGCGTAAGCCATACAGAATCAGGCTAGGCTTATAATTGCCCCAGGGCAGATAGCCTAGTATGAACCTATGAACCTAAATGCTAGCCGGATGGTATTTGCCGGGATGGTTATCAACTATAGCATGTATGGCCAAGGTCATGTAGTAGTGTGTATGCCCTGGGCCATGTATGAGCATAGGAAGTAAGGTTTTCTAGCTGTATCCAACAGCCATGTTCCCACTGCCAGGTGAATCAGTGCCACATAACTGATCCAGATGGTTAATGATAAATCTACCATGCGGTCATCACACCATGTCTGACAGAGATGAAATGTGCAGCTTTGCTGGACAGGGTTGCATAGTATGGCAGGAGTATGTAATGTGTATGGCACAAGGATCTGTCCAGCATGTGGCAATCCTTGTACTAGGAAGGTGGCTTTCCATGACGTATGTATTTCAGATCAGGATATGTACGTGTAGCATGTCCAACATCACAGTGTTGGACATGTCTGAATGCAGGGTAGGCAGCATGCTGCATAGTGGAGATGAGGATTGTGAAGGCTGGTGTCACCCATCCAAGCATGGACAATACCCCTTAAAGGTGATATGTGATCCGATATTGGTCACCTGAGTGATGAGTATGGCTGTACAATGATCTCCATGCTCATGGATGGCACCCTGTCATGACTAGGATTGCCTCTTATGACTACCTAATAGGCTTGGTGACGTCACTAGCTCAGGGAGGTAAACTACACAGCACCATCCCTTACACACAGTGTCCATTATGTTGACCGCTGCCTAGGTGGTAGGTCATGGGTACAGGGTTATTAACCTAGCGGTGATAATGCAATATGCAGCTGTCAGATTGTGCACATATGTCACACACCTCACCCACAAAGCCCATTCTGTATGTTGTCCACAACACTGAGTGAGCTATTGCTCCTAGGTCATAGCCATTCACATACTTACATACACAGATGCCTCCCACTTGTCTGTGTGGTATGGGCTACAATGAGGGGGGAGTACAAAAAATTAACCATTTTTTACTGTAGCTGCCACTGGTGTGATATGCACATATCCCTCAGACACCTTTCGTAGTGTTGGTTCTGTCAACAGGCCACTGGCAGAACACTCCTGTGACATACAAAGGTACATCTAGTATACTGAGTGTAGGTGGAACACAGTATGGGTGATGTCCTATGACCTGTCACAGGTATGATATGCAGTGTGAAATCATCTGTACTGTCATCTACATCTGTACTGCTAACAACATATACGTTGATTAAGGTTCATGGACTTTCAGACCAGACTCAGCAGGGTAATAGTGCAGTGCATCCCATTATGAGTGGTGTCTCTACTTTGTGGGTTATGATAATTGTTGGTGTGCACCATTCAGTGTTTTCACAGACTGACATGAAGCTATGTTTTACATGATGTGTATGTGTAGAGCAAACTGTTTTGCCATATGTGTATGATACAACCAGGGATGTGGACAGGTCACATGCAGCCTGAGTGCACCTTGTACCATCATAGTTATGGTTACAGGGGCTCTGTAGTGTTCATGGATATGTGATTGTGTACCTGCTGGGGGGGCAGTGAGTTTATGTTATCTGACACCCTATCTGTATTGCTTATTCATGCTCAGCACTTGTTCAGAACATGTAAGTACTTCATGAGCTACTAATTACTATAGCACTCAATCCTACTCATTTCCTACAGGTAAACACTGTTTGTCCTTACATTTCTCAGCTTGCTTAGAGTACAATGGCTATTGTGCACACTTACCTCATATATCTAGCGAAAAATAGTTAAATATTCAGGCATGTCCAAGTGTCAATTCCCAGTGTTATCGCCTGTCTATATGATGAATATGGGCATCATGAGGCAATATAGAAATTGTCTCGTATACACAGTCAATGCTCCCCTCCTAACATACAACATTACAACCTGTGGGAGATGCACATATAAACCAAAAAAACAGCACTATTGTTGTGAGTCCCCAAACCACAGTTTATTAACACAAAAATTCACAGAAATTAAGTGCTTAATTTCTGTAAATTTTTGTGTTAATAAACTGTGGTTTGGGGACTCGCAAAAATAGTGCTTTTTTTTTTTTTGGTTTATTTGTGATTTTTTGAGCACTATTGCACCACCTTTTTTTGGTTTAGATGTACATATGTAGCCATGCTGGAGGTAATGCTCTCTCCAACCCAGACTGAACCTGACATTCATGTGGGGATGTTAAATGTTTGCACCACACCACACTCATCACATAGTCTCACTAGATCTCCACCACCACAAGCCACACATAGTAAGACTACAACATTTGTGGAGTCTCTCAATACTACTCTGTGTAGGCAACAGAGGACTCCGAAGCAGAAATGCAGGCACCCCCCATCACCCAATGTAACACCAATTACTTATAGCCCACAGACTCAAGTGTGCCCATCAACTACAGCCAATAGGGTGATATAACATACCCAACACACTAGTCATAGGTGACGCTATAGGTGGTCACACTGATGTCCCACTCAGCAGGCTGCACAAGGTGATAGTCACTTTCAACTTGCTGTCAGGTAACAGGATCTGCAACATAACTTATGCACTCAGGTCACTCCTCAACAGGTACAATATGACTGTCATTCTCCACGTTAGTGTGAATGCCCAGAGATGTAACTTCCTGGACTACATGTACAGAGACATGCAATAACTCTCCAATCTTTTAGCGCAGGCAGGTACCGCCCTAGCCCTGAGAAGCATTCTGCATTTGTCCAGACTGATAATGCAGTACAACAACTGAATTATTCACTTCAACAGTTGGCTATGCTTCTGGTGTCATTCCAAGGGTATCCAGTATCTGTCTGCTTTGAATGACATGGTCAACAGAACACAATGCTTTGGCACAGATGACCTGCACCCTGTCAGCCCTGGGATCATGGATAATGTCTAAGGCTCTTGCTGCTCCTATAGTGCTTGTTTTAGGCACGGTTCAAATAACATATTCACCACCATAACAGGAACAGGCAAGCAAAACCTGAGGGTAATGTTACTCAATGCTTGACATCTTCATCTCAAACGCACTCACCCGAGGCACTCCTAGTAATGGACAACTTCAATATCTCTGCAGTGACTGGGACCTGCTTCTAGGCTCCTGAGAGCACCCCTGCACTAACAGGCTATTACTCAGACCACACCTTTCAGTCATTTAACCAGGACCGGAACATCCACGGCAGAGGTATGTCCATATTTCCCAGGATGTACACACCTCCAGGCTGGTTGCTTAGCACAATGCATCAGAGGTAATCCAAGTGCAACTAACTGTGGCCATAACTGCGATACAAATTGTAGCTTGCTACAGATTCCACACCATACCCCACGATTAACGGCCCTCACTTCTTGGTGTACTGGAAAGTAGGGTTCAAACAGGAACTACTGATGTGCGACTGACACTACCCCACACTTAACTGGGATACCTACTCATGTACAAACACATTAGGCCAATGCTTTCTGGGATTCATAACCTCCAATCGGCTGGATCAACCTATCCACACCACCACCAGGGCCAACAATATCCTAGACCTGGACATTACCAACATGTGTGACTGGTGTTCCACACCTGGGGTTATCCCCTCGTTGGTCAGATCCGAACGTATGCTAATCACCCTTGTTATCCACATCCTGGCACCACACCCTTCACAGAAAACATAGTACAATATTTCTACAAAGCCAACTTCAGGCTTCTTATGACAGCAGTAGTAAACATCATGACACCCGTGCAGATGAACAATATAGTTACAAACGCTGAATCATACACAACTGCACTTAATTAGCACATACACGACAGCATGCCATGGACATAGTGTACAACAGAAGGAGGAGACTGTTGCAAAGTAGAGTACAATCCCATGGGTGGGGTAGCTCCCTGGTCAGCCTCAGTAGAAATCTGAGATCCCTTATCACATCCTCCAAAGCTAGCTACGTAAACATTACTGTGACTCATTCCAAGGACTACCACAAAGCGTTCTGGTGGTATGTCACTACTCTCGATGGCGATACCCACATCTGCTCTGACATACAGCGGTTAGGCACGAACATTATAGAACTGACTGATATTGGCAACATCCTGGCAGATATGTTCAGTGCTAACTTTACATCCCTCTCACACCCTAAACGGCCCAAATCTATACAGGAACAATGCAGAGTCCCTGCAGTCACAACTACGCAGTTCCAAGCTGCACTCTCTAAAAACATGAACACAGAATCCATGTGACTGTACAACATCCCAGGCTGCGATTTACACAAACTTTAGAACGAAATGGCTCCCCACTTGGGCACCAAATTCACTAATAGCCTTGTATTAGGCATTGTGGCCCCTAAATGGCACACAGCAACAGTTATCACACTCCACAAAGGTGGCGCCACAATGGACCAGAGGAACTATTGCCCTATATGCCTGACTAGACTGTTTAGCAAGGCTATGGAGCACATCATCATGGATCTTATTCACAGAGACATTGGTGGCCTCCAAACCTTTGATACCACCCAGTTTGGATTTGTTAGGGCCAGACCATGACTCCTAAACCTGGTGGAGTCCTTTGAGACAGTTACCAAGGTAGTAGATGAGGGTAAGGAGGTCCACACAACCTACCTTGTCCTCTCAATGGCTTGCAACACCGTTCCCCATTCTGGTATTGTCAACATCCACATCCACCTGCACATCAACCCCTACGTCACAAGATGTTATGCAAAGTAGCTCATGGACAGGACCCACACAGTGAGTGTAGCATACCCTAGTTCCTACTGTAAATCAGTTAGAATTGGCATACCCCAGTCCTCGTCATAGGGCCCTTAATGTTCGATATATGCTTCTCTGAGGTACAGGCTAGCACAGAAGGACTTACCCTGAATAGGTTTGCAGATGACTGCAAACTAGGGGCCATGATTGATTCACCAGCTGATACAGACACCCTCCATAAGGGTGTCACTGTGATGGATACCTGGTGTCAATAACATGACCTCAAGCTGCATGCCACAAGGTGCATAGACATCCCCTTTGGATTATACCAATCACCCGCTATCACATAGGTGGTAGTCCACTACATACATAAGACATTATAAGGGATCTTAGAACACAAGTAGATAGCACCCACTCCTTTGATAACCATATTGCCAAGGTGGTGTGGATATCCTTCTATGTGGCCACACTAATCTGTAATGGGTTTGTAGCAGGAACAAAGGCAGCCACTGTACCTCTCTACTCCTGACTTATGAAACACATTAAAGGGTACAACACCCCATTTGGGATGTACCTTACGAGACAACAGCAACGGCTTTAAATACCACAACCTTAACACACCAAGAGGATTAGTGACCTCCGAAGGATGACGTATGCAGCCCAACTACAGAAACCCCAACTGTACTCATTTGCATACTGCATACTCAGAGGTGATCTCTGCTGAACATACAAGGCCCGTGTCCAAAACAATATTGATGGATATGCTCCACATAAGCAAAAGCCACTGAGAGCCTCATGCTCTGGGATATGTACCTAAACACAACAATGACTAGGACATGCTGGAGGGATACATTCCTGAACCAGACACTCACCATGCTTTGGAACATGATTCCTATGTACATCAGGCAGGGACCCTCACTAGAACTCTTCAAGAGATACCTCGATGGGTGGATGGAAGACAGACATGTACGCCAGGGATCACTGTAGTGGCTCTGCTGTACACAGGTGCAGGAAACAAATGGTTCCGCTGTTCACAGGCATTGGACACTAACCTAGGGAGGTGCCACAAGTAAAAACACTGTAGTTGGGCTTACGAATGGACTTGGACAGATAGCATAGTACTTAACTATGAACCTATGAAGCTATTACATGTCCTTTGTGCATGGATAATTGAGTAGCTCTTCCATTTCAATTAGCTATCATGCTGTTACACTGTCTGGTGACTACAAGTCATATGTATCCTGTTATTGTGTATTGTACATGCCAATAGACATACCTGATGTTTGCATAATATAACAGTAATGCTATGTAAAATGTTAGACATATCTACCTACAATACTGTACATTTCACATTTTTGCAACGATATCCCATAATGCAAATCATAATTGCACAGCAGGACCACCTTAGACATGTTATTCTCAGTTATACACCCATACATATGCCTACTGCTACAGTATATCAACATATACTATCCCCTGTTATGGCACGTACTTGTTGGACAAACCCTGCCACTGACAGCGGCTGGAGTGGAATTGTTGTGTTTAAAGTCCTTATGTAGCATCCCTTGTGGTGTATGAGGTGTTTACCTTGTGGCCCATAGCAGTACAGACAATTTCTACAAGCATTACTATGCTCAACAATACATCACTACATAATACCTTTTCCCACTATATGCATTGCGTACACTTTCATTAATACAGAACAGGCACTACATACACTAACATACTGAGTGTTCTACATACCTTCTTAGCAGTCCGAGTTTACAAAAATATCAGTCTTATTCCTTTTCTGTTTTAATGGTTTTCTTGTATGTACATACGGTTTGAATGTATGACAAGCCATCCTTTTATATGTAGATACCAGTAACATGTGGTATCCTGCCACCAATTGGTGTTCCTGAGTAGATGATTACATGCACATCAGCTGTGCAGCTACTCCATTAGCCAATTATATGGCAACAGTGGGGTATAATTGAATACTCCACTTGGGCATTGTCCCTTTGCCCTACCTTCGAGGAAGACAGCCTGGATGTGTTGTTTGTGATGAATTGTAACTGCTATATGGAGGGACACAGAGATATTTTAAATTCATGTCCCCTGTGAATTGTGTGTAACGGCTAGAGGATGTAGTTCTACATGTGAGTGTAGCTGTTATATCAACCGTCTGATACGAGACTATTGCAAACAAAACCTGTAACATCGGAGTCTGTTCCATTGTACAACAGCAACAATTTCACATAACGCCATTATAGTGTGTCTCTCACAAGGTATGTTAAGGCTTCTGCAGATGTCATTGAGTGAGTGGATGTTTGTGATGTTATTACAGTATGTATTTCAATTGTTTCGGGTGTGGGGGAGATGTAGGTGGGTGTACATAGCAGATAAAGGTTTGTGAGGACTGCATTTATACATATTCCATATGTGTGTGAGGGCTCCTTCCCTAATTGAAGACCTATCATTTAGTAGACTAATACTATGGTTATTGCAGGCTTATTCCTTAAGCCATTGGGCCGGATTCACGAAGGCTTGCACGGAGTCTAAGAGTAGTGTAAGACTCCATGCAGCCTTCGCGATCCAGGAACAGCCCAAAGTCCGTGTAAGAGTCAAGCTAAAACGACTCTTACACGGAGTGGGCGTGGATAAGCTAATCACCTCACTTGCAGCCGAATAGCATGCAAATGAGGCTGATTAGCGATCCAGGAAGCCAAGAACAGCCCGTGTAAGAGCCGTTTTAGCTGCAGAAATGTACTCAGTTGACAACTGAGTACGTTTCTGCAAACACGGCAATAGAGCCATGTCAGCTCCAAATAAAGTGTGCATATGTTATAGGCAGCATGCCAATGGCCAAATATGTGGCCATTGGCAAGGTAACCCCATGCAAATATATGAAAAATATAATTTTATTTTTTCGATAATTGCCGATGTGTAAACCCAGCGCAGCCCAAGAAACGGGCTGCGCTGCATAGAACATAAAAACGAAGGTTTTAAACCTACAAATGTAGGTTTTATGCAATACATGGAATGTCAATGGAGGGACCAGCAGAGGAAAACCAACATGGCCACCGTGTAGTGGTTGCTAAGGGGGGAAGCTGAGTCTAAGAGATGTAACTAAGCATTAGTAGGCAATCTGATCCAAATGAGTGTAAGGATACTGAATTCCACTGTCACATAGCAAATGAGCACATTCTGAGTAGTGTAAGAGTTACATACGGGGGAGGAACAGAGTAGGAGATAGGTGACATCACAGGGGGGAATGGTAGAAAGAGATGGAGTTCATTGGAGGGTAGAGTTACATGACAGATGTCAGACAGATACCAAGGAAAGAGGTGTGCCACTAAGTAAACATGAGAAAGTCAAGAAATGGAAGGTGTACACTGTTGCCTACACCAAAGTTTCTTGCTGGACGTGTATGCACACGTGTGCATGCCACGCGAAAAGGCGGTGTGCGTGCGTGTAAGGCAGACTGAGCATGGGGGCCCGTGTTGGGAGATATTTAACACCGTTTGCGGGCGTACGCGTTTTAATCGAATAAGCAGATCCAAAACTGTGTAAGTATGTGTGCGAGCGAGTAAGCCACTGTGAGCGTGTTTCTGCTGGTTTGCACATGGCTCCACCCTGAGGAAACAGAAAGGAAAAAGGAAGCAACAGATGTACTAGGAAGTTAGCAGGGAATACTGCTGGAGCTAGCAGGTGAAAACAATTAGATGCAGGCAATTACACAGGCAGAATACTAGGCGGCCCAGCACTTAAAACTCTGCAAACAGCAGTGCAGAATGTTTCTCTCAAGAGACACTGCAAGACAGGAGTTAAGTTATCAGAAGTGAAAACTGAAAAAGCTGAACTCAGAGCAGAAATGTTAGGGGCTGCCATAGCTGTCATAATGAGACATAGGCGACTTGCTGAGGGTGGTGACAATGCAGATGGTGCCAGAAAACCCGCAGTGAGGAGACGGAGAAGAGTGTACAGGCCCAGGGTCACCTACCATGGGTTACATGAGCTGGAGATAGTAGAGCGCTATAGAGTGGACAGAGACCTCCTGCAGCAAATAGTGGAGCTGTGCAGGCCACGCCTCACGCACAGAACCAACAGAGGGGAACCCATCCCAGTGGAAACCAAGGTATGTGTTGGCCTAAGAATACTAGCAACAGATACCTTCCAGAGACCAACTGGCGATATGATGGGGATATCACAGGCATCAGCTTCCAGGGTACTGCACCAGTTCCTGGATGCCATGTCAGCACATGTCGGTGAGCATGTATACTTCCCCAATGCCCGTGAGGTATTGGCCAGCAACATGCGTCTCTTCCAGCAAATAGTGGAATACCCTGAGGTAGTGGGTGCAATAGACTGCACGCACATATGCATCAAAGCACTTGCCGGTGAGCGGGGTAGGGCATACATCAACCGCAAGGGCTTCCCCTCCATCAACTGCCAGGTCGTGTGTGATGCCCAGGGCATAATAATGAATGTGTGTGCTGGCTGTCCTGGGAGCTACCACGATTCCCACATCTGGCATTTGACGCAGCTGTACCAGACATTTGCCAATGGGGACATCCCGCACGGACACCTAGTGGGGGATGCAGGATATGCACTGGAGCTGTGGCTGATGACACCCATCAGAAACACACACACACCTGAACAGGAACGCCATAATGAGGCACACGCACAAACATGTAATGTAATAGAGCATGTGTTTGGGCTGCTCAAGTCACGGTTCCAGTGTCTGCACACATCTGGTGGAGCCTTGCAGTACACACCAACTACATGTACCCAAATTGTCATGGTATGTGCTATGCTACATAATATGATCTTGTGAAAACAGCTGCAGCAGGACCAGCATAGGGCTGGGCCAAACAGCCCCCCACCATCGCCAAGGCCACCACAGGCACAGCGTGACTCGGAGGAGGAACAACCTGAGCCTGCCCCAGTAGGCAGAAGGAGGCGTGCCCAGTATGCCCTGGCCTTGGCAAAGAGGCAATGCATAGCACATACATTGGCTCAGTAGGAACCTTGGGAATGATACCCCTCTCTGACTCACTCATATAGTAACAGGGATGCCTAACGTGACACAACCTGCTCACAAACATGTACAGGGAAGTGTAATATGTGCATCCGACAGAGGCAGCCTTGCAGCACCACCTGAGGCATGAATGCTATGTGTTAAGTAATGTAACACCAAGTACCATATGCACACCTGAGGACCCCGACTAACATCCTACCCTCAACAAGCAGCATGCCACAACATGACAACGAGATGATGAAGTGCAACAATTGACTGAAGTATTGCAGTTAGGCAAAGGGGACCCAATGTGTGCCAGTCTGGGATGACATGCTGAGCATGACATGATGCACCACCTGCTAGGACTGGCGTGCACCTATCAGTGCAGGCCGTATGGATACTGGCAAAGGCTGTTGTCACGCACAGTGTGCCCTGAATAGGTAAGGCTCAAAACACAAACCTATCTCCATAGGTACCAGAAGGGATAAGAATAAGATAAGGGATAAGTTCAAACAGCAAGATGCATGCAGTCTAAGCCCACCCAGTATGGAGAATGTTGATAACTGTGCTGTAACAGAAATCTGAGGCAAGGCTCACAACAGCACCCTAACACTACCAGGTTACACCTCATACTGTGCTGTACATCCTCAAAACTTGGAACAAGCTACAAAAGGAGGGTGACTAGCAAGAATTGTCAAGGATAACCACACCCCATGTTGGTACCACCACAAAAAGCAGCATGGACTAGCCATGCTCAAGTAACAGTGGCTAAAACTGCCCCCCAGTTTATAGCCTGCTACAGACTACTGGCCCAACACCAGGAACTGCATCTGGCCCATGCTGGAATACATGAATATATCAAGTCCTCCAAACCACATTATATTGGGCGACTGCAAATACCCAGACACATAGACTGGGAGCATTATACCAGCTGCAACAGTGTAGGACAAAAGTTCATCGAATCCACAAAACAAAAGGCCCAGGAACAACGTACCACCCCCACAAGAGGGGTAAGCATACTGGATGTGATAATCAGCAACATGGGTATGGGATGTCAAGATGAGAAGTGTATTGCTCACTGGTAAAACCAGACCATATAGTAATCACACTGGATATACAAATCCTGACCACAGTCCCTGGCCGGAAAACCACAGTGGAAAACATGTGCTAAGCAATATTTGCACACCTCCAAACTGATGTGGAATCCATTAAAGGTCCGTGCAGGTGCAAAATATGGGCCACACCTCAGAACCTGTAATACAGCCATTCCATGAACACTGCCAGGAATGCTTGGATTATGCAGTCCCAAATTAAAACAAGACACAGTGCCTAAATCTGGCATGGTGGACACCAGCCATAACCAAAACATGCAAGAGAATGAGGAAGCTACTACATGATAGAGCAAACATGAACAATGAAGTAATTACTGATCAGTAGTATGGCAATAAAATCTGTCCACACATGCAATCCACTAAGGCCAGCCACAACAAGTGGAATCTGTGAATCCTGAGGGAATGTTACACCTGCCCCAAGTACACAGACAACCCCAACTCCACCCAAGAAATACAAATATATGTGAGAGATGCAACCATCCATCCAAACCGGAGGCAGAGCTCCCTCAACTCAGCACACCCAAAAAGTCAGTAGGAGAAGGTAACCACACACACCACAAACACATACCCACATAGACCTATCACAACTGCAAACCAAACACATAAACACAGAAATACATTCCTGGAGGCAGAAATCACAAACACAGCACACCAACAGAGGCCACTAAAGCAGACACCCAATGAAACAGCCTCCAAACATAGCACATGCAACACATAGCACACAAAGCTGGTGTGCCAAACAGTCACAGGCCAGAAGGAGAAACAACATGCCTGATACAGTTGTAATAGGTGACTCCATAGTCAGACACACTGCTGTCCCGCACCAGACTGAACAAGGGAAAGGGTACAGTAAGCTGCCTGTAGGCTGCCACAATATGCCACATAACAGAAATATGTAGGTCACTCCAAAGCAAATAGAAATATGATGCAGTCATAGTCCATGCTGGTGTGAATGACCTGAGATATACTGCCCTAGACTACATGTAAAGAGACACAGATGAGCTATCCGATTATGTAGTCCAGGCCGGTATGACACTCACCGTTCGCAGCAACCTACCCTTACCAAGAATAATGCCACAGTACAAACACGGAATGATCAGTCATAGCAAGTAGCACACTTACTGGTGTCATTCCAAGGGGATCAATGTCTGTCTGCTTGGGATGTCATGCTTGACAAGCCATGCAGCTGCCCGTGGGATGGCCTGCACCTGTTACCCCTGGGTGTCTGAATATTGGATAAGGCCTTTGCCACCTCCATACAGCCTTTTGTAGGCAAGGCTGAAAAGACTGACCCACCACCCGAGAAAACATAAGTGGGAAGAAACATAAGGGAAATGCTGACCAATGCCAGATGTGTACACCCCAATATGCATGCTCCCGAGGCCATCCCCAGAATAGAGAACATCGATGTCTGTGCAGTGACACAAACCTGCTGCAAGACTCCTGACAGCACACCAGCACTACCAGGTTATACCACGTACCATGTGTCATGGCCCCAAAACCTGGAACACAACATAAAAGGAGGTGAGTATCCATAGGCAGCACAGACACCCATACGTCCAGGTAACTGACAATGCACAAGGCAGTGGAGTTCACCCATGTGCAACTAACTGTAGGCAAGACTGCTGTGCAGTCTGTAGCATGCTACAGACCGCACTCTCACACACAATAACCCCCCCAACCGTCCTGAAGACACTGGACAGTATGAATGTCCCACCAAATACCAAACAAGGTACCACGAATTACCACATAGGTGGTAAACCATTATGTATGGAAGGAGTAACCAGGGACCTAGGGACACAAGTGGACAGTAACCTGTTATGTGACACCCACATTGCCAATGTGGCTAGGAAGACTGCCTACATGTGACACCGTATCAGGAAAGGAGTCACATCTACGGCAACAGAGGTCACTGTGCCCCTATACTTTTCCCCAATCACACCCATAATCCAGTACAATGCCTCATATGGGATCTACCTTACCTGACACCTGCAGCAGTTAGAAAGACCTCAAAGGTACCTCACCAAGAGGATAAAGTGTCTCACATATATGTCATATGCTGCCTGGCTGTAGACACCCCAGCTGACTCCAGTCACAGACTGCCCACACAGAGGCATTGCATGCCTGTTGTAGGAGGCCATGCCCAACACAGGAGTAATGGACATGCTCCACCCCAGACAACACATATCCATTGGAGCTGCGAGAGTGAGAGATGTCAACCTCAACAAATAATGAAATAGGATGTGCCGGTGGGACAGATACATAATCCAGAGGCTTCCCACACCCTGGACCAGAATCCCACTCCATGTTAGGCAGAGCCCCTCACTGACACTGTTCAACAGGAATCTTGCCAAGTGGATGGATGATTGTAGAGTTACAGTGGGGGTCTTCACTGTGTCATGTCCAGACAGAGGCACAGCAAAGCAAATCATAAATGGCCATAATATCCACATAGCAAGGGGTCTCAAAAGCCACACACACTCTGGCTAGGCTAACAAATGCCCAGGGTGGATAGCCTAGTATGAACCTATGAACCTATGTAGATACAAATTGTACAGGACACTAAGGATAATCCCAAGGCTTACACAACTGATGGTAGGAGCCATGTTGGGAATTCACAGATATGCCCTGAATCACACACACATATTGCCAACATACATCCTGACAGGTGCAGTGCAAACCCCCCACCCCCACGAATGCAGAATATCTATCCCAGCAGACTGCTGGCCCCCTGACATTGCAGATGCTGAGGTAACAGACAACATCTCCAAAGCAAAACACACAGCAGCAATGGTATGAGATGGTGTCCTGGGCTTAGTGCAACATGGAGTCTAAGATGAATGGAATGCCAAACCACACTACTGCTCAATGTCAGCCTTACCACAGAATATGTACCCAAAGAGCAGTGTACAACAACAGTGGTCCATCTCAACAAAGGTGTTGCCTGAATGGATACTGAACAGTACTACCCCAGAATCCTGAGAAGCCCAGATTGCACAGCTATGGAAAGGATCAGCATGTACCACAGACATAAGGATGTTGGGGACCTACTGACACCGGACCCAACCCAGTGTGGCCTTCGCAAGTGCAGATCCTGCCCCTAACCATGTTTGACTCAACTGAAACAGTCATTAAGGTCATTGATGAGGGCAATGTGCTCCACACAGTGTATCTGGACCTTGCAAAGGCTTCTATACAATACCCTACATGTTCAGTATAGATAGGCTCACCAGCGTAAATATAAACCCACATGTCAGTAGAGGGGTTGCAAACCAGACCAAGGACGGAACAGACATGGTCAGACATGCTTCAGCCATGTCAGACTACAAACCAGATATAACTGGCATCCCACAAGGCTTTGTCCTGGTATCTCCCTCGTCTGGTATATATGTCCCATAGGTACAGGCAAACATGGAAGGACTGTGTCCTAACATGTTTGCAGAGGATTACAAACTGCTCACCACATATGATCCACCAGCTGACACATGCATCCCACAAAAGGGCCACATAGAAACAGACAACTGGTGCCATAGCTATGTCAGCAAGCTAAGTGCAGAAACGTGTATAGTCAACCCCGTGGATATACAGTAAGTGCCCACCAATTACCACATAGGTGTTAACCCATTATGTAGTTAACATGTAATGAGAGACCTGGGGACACAGGGTGATAGATATCCTGCATTGGACAAACATGTGCTGTAGTGTTTACAGAAACATACCATATACCCACCTAATCATGAAGGCTGTCAGATCTGCATAAGGGGAGGTCATTGTGGCTCTGCAGTCATCCTGCATCAGTGGTACAATCGACTACAATAGCCCCTGTGGGATGTACCTCAGCAGACACCTCCATCAACTGTAAAGTCCCCAACAGTACCTCATCAGGAGTATCAAACAGCCTACACAGATGCCATGTGTTGCCTGTGTTGCTGGCATCAATAAACATGCTGCACCTAGTACAATCTGAATGGCAGTGAGCTATGCACATGACAGACCTGAACCCCAGCACTGACTTACATAGGACAAGCTGTACTGTGTGATCCATAACACAGAAGCCACTCCCACCCATGAGTGAACCCTCAGCACAGGCTACCCATAGAGTCACTTATCAATCTTCCTCAATAGGAATCCTGATGGGTGGACGGGAGATGGTAGGTTTATCCTGGGTATCACTGTCATGTCACAGGTAGACAGAGGCACAGTATACTAACCATGACATATGTCATGGCAAACTCCTCTTACAATGTGTGTCGAAGGACAAACACACTCTCCAACTTGCATTAGACATGGACTAGGGCACATCGCTAGTGTTTGCAATTGTACACCTATGTTGTGGAATACACTAACAATGTTGGACAAGCCTGGTGTAAGTAGTTCATATCTGAACAGAATGCAACATGGTCAGATGTACACAACTGGCCCCAACCAGGCTGTTGTGCCCACTATCGAAATGTAAAGCAGTGATAGCAGTAAAGCCCAGGATACTGTCCACCACAGTCAAAGTACTACCAGTACACTATACAGTACTACAGTGTTAGGTCAGTGTGAAAGGATGTTGACAACTGTATGCAAAGTATCCCATGCAAACACTGCAGGCACAGTATAATCCTGTTGTGTTCACACACAAAGCAGTTGTACAGTAACTACACAACATGACACACAACCCACAACCATAAACGGGTGATAGTTTGTGAAGTTCACACACATCCACAAATGTGGTGGGCTGCAGAGTCCAACATATGGAATGCTCACACTGGGCATGCTCACACACTTTGACAACATGCCATGGGAAGGCTGAACTGGGCATGCTCACACACATAGTCCAAATCTTGGTTTAGCAGTTGGACACACATATCTGGTATTGTTATGTGTTATGCCAGGAACCAACCACATTACAGCAGTCTGCCCAGTGCACACAGTTAAATGACTACAGAGACATACGTGATATAGTGGATCCCTCCCATATGCAAACATTTTCCACAGATGCAGAAGTTGTTCATACCAACAGGGAATGCTATGGCAATAAAGATATGCAAAGAGTCTATCAGCAACAAATAATGTGCATTTGACAATTAAACATAATGGTGTAGAGGTCAACACTAGGCTGTTTGCCCTAGGGAATGACAGCTTAGCCATAGTGTGCTTGGTGCCTGCCTCCCCACAGGATGCACATTCCCCTTTCCAAACACAGATGATGTCAGCACCCTATAATACAGCAGGAGAAACGAAACTTCCCAGTAATCCGAATAGCGCGCTCCGCTAATGCGTCCGTCTCAAGTGTCATTACATAGTTAGGTAGGGGTTTCAAATCCTGCAAGTGCTCAGTGTGTGTGTAAGTCTGTGTGAGGGAAATGTCCCTTTTGGCAAATAGGAAAAGACACTACAGGATGCACATTCTCTTTCTAAACACCGATGATGTCAGCACCCTATAAGTACAGCAGGAGAAAAGAAACCTCCCAGTAATGCGAATAGCGCGCTCTGCTAATGCGTCCGTCTCAAGTGTCATAACATAGTTAGGTAGGGGTTTGAATCATGTGAATGGCAAGTGTGTGTGTTTGTCTGAGGGGGGTTAGTGCGTGTGAGGGAAATGTCCCTTTTGGCAAATAGGATAAGACACTACAGGATGCACATTCCCTTTCTAAACACCGATGATGTCAGCACCCTATAAGTATAGCAGGAGAAAAGAAACCTCCCAGTAATGCCAATAGCGCGCTCTGCTAATGCGTCCGTCTCAAGTGTCATAACATAGTTAGGTAGGGGTTTGAATCCTGTGAATGGCAAGTGTGTGTGTTTGTCTGAGGGGGGTTAGTGTGTGTGAGGGAAATGTCCCTTTTGGCAAATAGGATAAGACACTACAGGATGCACATTCCCTTTCTAAACACCGATGATGTCAGCACCCTATAAGTATAGCAGGAGAAAAGAAACCTCCCAGTAATGCGAATAGCGCGCTCAGCTAATGCATCCGTCTCAAGTGTCATAACATAGTTAGGTAGGGGTTTGAATCCTGTGAATGGCAAGTGTGTGTGTTTGTCTGAGGGGGGTTAGTGTGTGTGAGGGAAATGTCCCTTTTGGCAAATAGGATAAGACACTACAGGATGCACATTCCCTTTCTAAACACCGATGATGTCAGCACCCTATAAGTATAGCAGGAGAAAAGAAACCTCCCAGTAATGCGAATAGCGCGCTCTACTAATGCGTCCGTCTCAAGTGTCATAACATAGTTAGGTAGGGGTTTGAATCCTGTGAATGGCAAGTGTGTGTGTTTGTCTGAGGGGGGTTAGTGTGTGTGAGGAATATGTCCCTTTTGGCAAATAGGATAAGACACTACAGGATGCACATTCCCTTTCTAAACACCGATGATGTCAGCACCCTATAAGTATAGCAGGGGAAAAGAAACCTCCCAGTAATGCGAATAGCGCACTCTGTTAATGCGTCCGTCTCAAGTGTCATAACATTGTTAGGTAGGGGTTTGAATCCTGTGAATGGCAAGTGTGTGTGTTTGTCTGAGGGGGGTTAGTGTGTGTGAGGAAAATGTCCCTTTTGGCAACTAGGTGAACAGACTACAGGATGCACATTCCCCTTCTACACACTGTTCAGCAGACGGCCATGGCTCTGGCACAAGTTGTCTGTTGCTATGATGCCCCTTTGGAAGATGCTTGTGTCAGCTGGGGAGTCGATTATGGTGTCCAGTTTGCAGTCATCTGCATATTTGGACAGCCACAGTTCATCCGTGTTGGCCTGTACCTCCAATAAATATGTACCAAACAAGAGGGTCCCAGGACTGAGCCTTCTGGGACACAACCTGTAACTGTTATGGGGTCTGGCATGGCTCCAGCAATGCTAACCATGTGGGTTCTGTTCTTGAGCCACTGTGCAATCCATCTAGTGACATAGGGGCTTATATTTAAGCTGGTGAGCTTCCCTAGAATGCCCAAGTGGGGTATTGTTGCGAAGGCGTTTGCAAGGTCCAGGTAGGCTGTGTGAACCACCTTCCCCTCGGCAATGGCCTCGGTGACTGTATCAATGAAATCAACCGGGTTACACCCAGTAGTGCTGGTGTGCTCTCAGTAGCCCTGAACCAGGCATCTGTTACTGCACAGATATCGATGTTTTCCATGCCAAGGAGTGTTTTGGGTGCATGCATCTGGAGGTTTAGACATCTGGCGTTAGGTAGCATTGCTCTTAGTGTCGTATCCCTTGTGATACCTATGAAGGTGGGTTTGTCATTTGAGCCCTGCCTAACATAGGCACTATGGAAGTAGCAAGAGCCTTTGCCAATATCTGATAGGCCAGGGGTGACAGGTGCAGGCTGTCCCTAGCAAAGCAGGTAGTTCAACAGAAGATGAATGTGTGAAGGTGTAGTGCCTGTGATTACTTAGCAGTAGCATATATGACTGCTCACGTGGACACATGCCAGGCAGGTCATATGCACTGTGTTACAGGCAATGTACATGTGAACAGGTCAAACAGTGGCAACCTGTCAAGTGGGACATGGCCATACATATAGTAGGCTATGCAGATGGCACTAGGAGTCCACAGAAGCTCTATAACTATGCATTGCAGGTGTGATCGGTATTCCAGGGTAATTGCAAGCAAACATGCATGCAAACAAAGATACAGTGAACAGGGCTCCATGTAGTCCATTGTACAACAAACAAGCTGTACCAGTTCCATAAGGTAACACTGCAAATATGCAGGCACTATGCACATGTACATGGAAATACACAGGTCAGATGGCTAGGGTCCAGTCTCAGTGCACACAAGTGTACGGAACATGCATGTACTGTCAGGATGTACAATAACTGGATAGAAACCCATGTGCCCATACCTGCAGTAATACACATGTCAAATAACAGACACTGAGCCCTCTCTCAGTGGTTCCATACTTAGTAGGATGTATGCTCCCTGGCCTGCCACCACAGTATCCCTGACATATATGGGGACTCTCCCTCCTGTGACAGTTAGTTATGTGTGTTGTGGCTGTCTAGCATGGTATGAGATGTGTGCATGCAGTGCTAGGGTGCTCCTGTGTGTCCTGTACCAGTTGTGTAGTTCTGCACACATATCAACATCCTCAAACATCTGCATTGCAGAGTCTAGTGTGGGCAACATGCCACTTGCAATTTACATGTCCATCATTGTGTATTACTACATTCATTACCCTATCCCCTGTGCTACCTATGTATGTAGCCTTCTGTTGACATCATTACCACCAGTATGCCAACATGTGCAGATGATACACTATGGTACTTACCATGGGTGTAGACAACAGGACATGACAATCACACAACTACTGCATCAGGCATGCTGTGATATACCCACAATTAATTCAGCACACAGTACTGTTAACAACATGATACTATTACTACACATCTATGTGGTCACCCTGTGCATCAGCAACATGTTAACCTGTACCTGTACAGTTGTTACAGATTGCAGGAGGTGGTACAGTTTCATCATATGCACAGGGTGTGAACTTGGTATGCCTGAGTCAGCCACCCATACCACCAATTGACATGTATGTGTATGTGTGTTGGTGAGGGACAGCAGTAGAAGGTGGGGCAATGTTGATGCAGTGTGTGCGTGTATGCGGTAGCCCTAGGTGTTGTCAATTTGCATGTGTGTATGGATGCACACAGTTCCACCTCATGGCTGCCATATACTGGTGTTTGTGGACAGCCACAGACTGTACCTGCCAGGTCATACAGATCAGTGTCTCTGGCCACGGACACGGTACCTGTGCCTTGCAGGGGTGCTACGGACCCTATCCGGTACCAACCCAGACTGGGTACTGTCATCAGAAGCAGGTGTTCATTGACTGGACACAGATCCCTGTCGGGCCTGGCCAGAGCCACGTGCACGTGGTCTCCTGGGGCGGTCTGATGACAGCACAGACCCAGCATTGCTGGGGCTGCTGCTGGCACTACGGGGCAGCCGCGGCCCTGTTGTCGTCCGCGCCGACTGCCAGCTGCTGCTGTTGCTGGCATACGGCCACGTCAACGCCTCAACCACCCACCATCACCCTGGCTCATGGACATGTAGTTGTGGAACCGGTCTAATATGTCCCCACAACGTCTGTCTACGACATCGGTGAAATCACGGATGGCAGCCGCAATGTCACGCATACTGTCCATCATGGCTGTGCGACATGCTGCCAGCTCCCTCAGACCCTGTCTGGTGTACCTTTCCATACGTGACTGTGCCTGCATGACAGTCCGAAACATAGCCGAGGTTGTAAGACCTCTGTGGGCACGTCTGACAGGGGCAGTACGCCCATAGATGCTCCCACGAGAACCCCTGGACATCTGTCTGTGTGGTACCATCTCTGGGCCATGCCCATGGCTGCTGTGTGGGGAAGCATGTGCCACAGATACCACATTACCCTGGTCAATGCCCACTGTATGCTGTCCATCACCTAGGGACAGTGGTGACAAGGGGTGTATTGGCAGGATAACTGTGCGCATTGATGGGGTCGACAGCTGTGTACTGTCAATTGGCTGACCAATGGCGGACCCTGGCATACCTTCCTGTGCCATTAAACCAATGTCATCATTATCCAGTACCCATGGCACCTGACTCAGGTTCCCTGCTACATGACACCAGAGCAGCAACAGAACCTGTGGGAAGGAAACACAGTTTACAATGTCTACACATGCACACGTGCACACATGCACACATGCACAGGTGCACACATGCACACATGCACACATGCACACGTGCACACGTGCACACGTGCACATATGCACAGGTGCACACATGCACACATGCACACATGCACACAGTTTCACACAATTGTACAGTACACAGTATGCGTGATATCAACACACAGACACAGACACACCTACATGCATACAAAGAGCACTACTAAGTGAGCCAAATAGTACTATTACTATCAACACTATTACAGGAATTGTTAATACACACTCACCAGCATGGATAGGCTGCATTGCAGTTATACCAGAGGGTCCTGCAGACATGAAGAAACTAATGTCAGTGGGCACAACTGTGCCATTGTTACTGAGTATGATACAGGTCAGGAGTACAACAGTCGCCTTTCACAGGTCGGCAGCTAATATTGAGGATATCACACTGTCACATTAAATACTATGGTGACAGCTACAAACCAAGGACACGCCTCACACATGCATTAACTACCAGTGTACACAACAGTCAACTATACATATGACATATTACCTGCTCGTTCACCGTCTTGCTGCTGTGTGGCTCCAGCCTCCATCATGATGCATGTCTGCTGCTGTTGTTGTTGCTGGTGGACTGGAGCCACTACACTCAGGAGTAGTCCCTCCAGTCTGGTGAGTGGGGATGTGTAGCCACCCACCACCTGTGGCGACCTGTTGCCTGTGGATATCTGACGCACGCTGACGGACATGTCTGATTAAATCACTGCAGTGATGTCGTACCTGCTCATATGTCCTATTATGCATGCCTATATCATTTACCCGACGGACAAGGTCTTGCCACAGTGCAGCCCTCTCCTGCTGATTCTGGCTGGTGCGGAAAAGAGTATTGCATAGTCCCGCACCAGGCTCTGGTGTATCTCCTCATCCTCAGCTGTGGAGTAGGTGGGGTTCCGGTGGGCCATGTACCTGAGAAAGAAAATAACCTGGTATCAGCAATATATGTCAGCAGACTTTGGCACACATACTACACATGCTACTCGACTGTTATGATACAACATATCTCACATATGTAGCATCTGTCTGTCTATTGGTGGATACACATGTAGATGGCCAGGTATCAGTGCTCGCCAGCAACTGTGCAACAGTACCTGGCAGACGCCATACATACTACCAAACACCAGCAGTCAGAACACCGATTCAGGTCAGAAGCACCTCCTCACTCTGGGGGTTTGTATCTAGGTACTGTATGGCCTACATCGGCAACTACTGTGGGCTGACCACACACTGATTGCCCTGGATATACATATCCCACCTCCACCACCAGCACAGATGACTATAGTGCACAACATTACAGATACAAACTTTACACTTTGTAACAGTGATATGGTATCCTTACAGCCCACTGGGCCAGTGGCAGATACAACCCACAATGGTGACCCCTACACAATTGCTTTCTACAGACATCTCCAAGAATGCATGGATCATGCAATCCCATATCTGACCAAGACACTCTCCACAAGGGGACAGCATCCTGTCTGGTGGACCCCAGCCATAGACAGATTGTATTACAGAAGATGGAAGCTACTGCAAGACAGAGCATCATAAACTGAAGGGAGGGCATGTCTGAGCAGCACTGGTAAGGATCTATTTCCCATCATACATGGGCAACGTTGAGAGGGAATTCAAGAGTGACACTACAGATGACCAGGAGGCCTTCCTCAGTTATGTTAGCAACCTGGTCAGGAGCCATCCTCTATGCCCATAGGTAGTACACAACACATATTTCACTGACACCACAGATATCGACAACATTGTGGCGGACAGGTTCAGTGCAGGTGTCACCCCGCCCTCTCCCCTGTAATAAGGCATAGTTATCCCAGCTGACTGTAACCTCCCCGTCATCACAGATGTCCAGGTGAGAGACACCCGCAGGACAGCAGAATACACAACATGGATGGGACCTGATGGTATCCCCAGTTGCATGCTACATAACCTCTGACAGGAGCTAAACACACATATAGGAGTGTTATGTAACACTAGCCTGACTACAGGATATGTACCTGTACACTGGTGCACAGCAGCAGTGGTTCCACTCCATGAAGGAGGCACCTCACCATACCAATACAATACAACACAATACATTACATTACAATACAATACTATACAATATGCTATTGCCTCTGTGTCTACAGCAGCGTACTGTTCTGCTACCCTGACCATTGTGACACATGTGGTGTGATGGTAACTGCTGCTGTCACACAGTTACACAGGGTGACTCATATGGCATATTACCTATCTGACTAACATTCAGCAGGGGTATGTGTGACATGTACTCATGGGGACTCTCGCTTCTTAACACGGTGTGGTTTATTGCAGGGTGTGTCTTATCTGTGAGTAGGAACTCTTACCTCCACATGTGCACACTATTGCAGTGGCACGGACGACACACAGCAGACATGTAGGTTGTGGATGGTGGGAGGTGTTACTATGGTTGTTGGAAATCTGTCATGGGTGTGACCTCCATATGTAGATCTGGGAGTGGTAACCTCTATGTGGGTAGCATATGTGTACTCTGTGGTGTTGTCAGTCACTGTGCATTGGTAATGTGTTTGAGTGCGTTGTCACAGTGTTGTACATGTCACTGTGTCCTTCTCCATATCTGTTGCTGTAATGTGAGGTCCATACAATGGCATCCATTATGTGGTGTGGGGGGTACACCGACCTACATGTCCATACCTGACTCACCATGTCTCGGACACATACCATGTGCAGGTATTCCAGGGATAGTGTGCCACTGTGACTATCATTGGGGCCACTATTCTACACATTTCTGACCCTGCTCACCCCTGACACATGCAGTGGTGGGCGGCCAATCACATATCTGGT
This sequence comes from Protopterus annectens, assembly GCF_019279795.1. Classification (NCBI taxonomy): domain Eukaryota; kingdom Metazoa; phylum Chordata; order Ceratodontiformes; family Protopteridae; genus Protopterus; species Protopterus annectens. The sequence goes on along the minus strand of NC_056732.1, from coordinate 1,368,391,587 downwards.
GGTTACTGGTGTGGGTGATCTGGAATGTGGTATGATACTCCAGATTTGACACTGGTGTTCACTCCATGCCTTTGTCACCAGGCACCTGTTGCAATACATCTGTACACATGTGCCTCACTCAGACTTTATATACATCTCTCTCTCTCTATCTATATATATATATATATATATATATGTATATAGATATATCTATATGTATATAGATATATCTATATATATATATATATATATGTCCGTATACATATACACATATATATTGATGTACATATATTGCCATAGATGTGGAGGGGGCACAGAGGGGTGTGAGTGACAGAGGGGGTGGGACAGGCTGTGTTGCAGGTCATCATATACAATCATACCTGTAGGTAGTCAGATCAGTCTGTCTATGTATATGTATCTACATATATCTATATCTGCATGTGTGCATTACATAGATATGTTGGTACAATATTCTATCGACATCTGTCTATGTATTCCTACATCTCTCTCTCTATGTATGTATACATATATGCATATCATATATTATATATATATATATATATATATATATATATATATATATATATATATATATATATATACACATACATATGTTGACATACATACATATCCATATGTTAGACAGGTATATCAACATATTTGTCTACTATACTGTATACACACACTAACATACTGCTAAACATACATAGCTGTGTAACCTAATTTGTACATGGCACTACAACCTACAATCAAACAACATTGATATGTGCACATGCATGCTCTCACATACAAATGTATGTACAGCCTTCACTGATAGTTGCTGCATGTCTCCTGCCCTTTACACATCTTCATATACATATGGATACAGACCAATGACACATATGGAGGGTTCACAGTATGTAGACCTTTATAGTATTACTTTACATTACCTGTGTTTGTCACAGCTGCTTCTGCTGCTGTCTGGTTCTCTGTCCTGCTGCTCCACTTCCCAGTTGTCAGCTTTCAGGTAGCTGTTGCTGAACAATTCGTTTCTGTCTGCTTAATTGCAGTTTTCTCTGTCTCTCTCTCTCTCTCTCTCTCTGACTCTCACGTCCTTCTCAGGGTGCAATGAAAGTATTGCATGCGTGGACATGGAGTACAGCATACTTTTGTAGGTATCTGCATATGCCCATGTAATGGCCTCTGCACCAATTGTTAGCCAGCATTTGCTAGTTGCATGCAGCCAGTTGGGTACTGATTGCAGTTCTCACTGTGATTTCAGAACAGTGCTATAAAAAGGTGTGTGAGATAGGCGTAGCCCTTTCAGATGTTAAGGGCAGGGACCATGCTGTTATGCTGTGGACAATGTTCTGTGAGTGTAAAGGTTGGTATCTCTCTCATATTTCCAGGTGTGTTGTAGATTAACATTCCTCCATTCATTTCTCCAGTTTCCTGTACTAACTGTGTATGTACACTGACAACTACAGCTACTACTATTGTTAATGTGTGTGTGTGTGTGTGTGCTTTCCTTTCACATTTGCTTGCACTCTGTTGCTAAGTCTTCAATAGTTGCCCTTTACAGTCACTACTTCTATGCCTGCTAGGTGTCTTGACTGCAGTGTGCTGCTGTAGCTTTCCTATTTTCCATGTACATTCACACCTTGGAATGCTTGCTATATCTGCTAGGGTGTTACAGCATGCAGTGTGGTCTGGCCATGGTGTGGGCCTTGACATCTATTAGGGTATTTGAGTATGCTGCTAAGCAAGCCCCAGAGACCTTCAGGTTTATCAGTTATGTGCCTCATGGAATGGTACATATCAGTGGGGTACACCCATTAAAATGTCTGGTATGCTGCAGTTGTGACTGTGGGTTAGCATGAGCATATGTATTTCTACACTTTTTCTGCCATGCGAGTGGTGAATACTTTCTGGACTCCATAGTTACCATTGCATGTGTTACACCTTTCTGCCTACTGTTTGTACATTTCACATGGGGTCTGTGGGGCATCCCTGTAAGACATTCACTGTTGCTATGTCTAGGTTCTTAACTATTCAAATATGGTGGTGTTGGACCCGTCATGTGTACAGATATTTGCAGGCTGTCCACATTTCTGCCTCATAATTTGGTCAATATCTCATGCACACCTTTATCTGGCAGGTCAGTCTGGGCTCAAGTCAGAATATGGTGACAAACATTCAAGTTCCAGACTGCATACCCTTCCAAACATCCCACAAGGTGTAGACCCTGTTACTTTCTGAACTGTCTGTGTTTGTTGTAACTTTATTTGTAATGTGTCCCTGGTTTTGGGCCTTTGCTCCACATATTTTATTACTTGGTCCGGATGTGTTCCTGTAAGAGGTTGTGGGGTATGGGCAGTGCTTATCCTGCTGTGAGTATGTGTGTGTCTTGCAAGGTGCTATGATGACATTATTACCTACTAGCTTCCAACTAGCATGGCTGTTTCTGTTCACACACTACTATTATGGAAATCCACCAGTTTTGTTTGTGATTCTAAATGTCATGCTTTGTGTACTATACATCTATATTCCCTTTACATTCATTCCTACTGTTAAATGATATATTTACTTTGGCACAATGTTTCTATATAAGAGTCATGGCTTAGTGGTAAGTCATGCAGACTATAGTTGCCAAGGCCCTGGGTTCGGGACTCACAGTGGGATTTTATTTTTCATTTGAACTGAGTACAAGACCTGTCAATCAAAGTGCCTAAGGCACTTTTAAGCAGTTGTAACCAGGTTAGCGCTGGTTTGCGTGAGCTCACGCATGCGCACTGGCGGTTAGCTCAGCACAAGCGCACACCGCTTACAACCAGCGTGCTTACTCTTGCAAGCACCCGCTATTTTCCTTGAAAGAAAAGAAAATGGGGAGACAGGAAAGTGGTGAAAAGGGGTCACAAAGAGGGTAAGACAGTAGGGAAACAAGCTTGGGATGTGCAGGAGGGATGTAGGTAAGGCCCATAGCTGCCCATTTCTTCAGCAGCAACAGCTGTGCATATGTATGTAATTTGGTGTGACATTTGAAACCTTCCACCCCTGAGAGAGGTGTCAGGACAACAATAATACTTGTTGTACAGCCAATTGGAATTGATAGGTTCCATGTCCAGTAGACATGTGTGCGGAATGGGCAGCTATGTATGGGGCGTAATTTTTTTGTGGGTACAGAGTGCCCTTTTTTTTTTTTTTCAGGTGAGAGTGGTATGTCAGGTGAAGGTAGTCGGTACAGCTGGGGAGGTAGGTTGGGTAGGTTAACAGACAAGACAAACAAGACGCATACAGGGGCGGTGTATGACACGTGTGGGGGGGGTTACACAATTGATGGGGACGGAGGTTTGGATATCCAGAGCCCATGAGCCCACAGATGGCAACAGTGGAACTGATATCCCCACCCATAGGCAGTTGCCACTGTTCCTTCACTGCCCAGGACGGGGCTGTGCTGGGGGCTGTGTAGGCGGGGCAACGGGCATGCCCGTTAGTTGCGCCACCCGTGCCTCGAGCTGGCATAGGGGCTCAAGGACAGATTCCCGAATCTCCCTACGCACCACAGTCCGGATGCTACGGAGGGTGAGTGGTGGATCTCCTCCGGCCACACTTGCAGAGGGGGGGCGAGCCCCATCCCCTGCAGTGCTTCCACCCGCAGGTGGCACAGGGCCACCGGAGGAGGGTCCGGACTCGGCACTAGTGCCAGGTGCACTCGCCAGCTGAGGTGGGAGAGGTGGGTCCGCTGGAACCCGCCTTCCCTGTCATTCTATGTTTTGCATTATGTCATGACAGTTTGGGTTAGTGACATTTAATACCATTCACAATTAGTTGTAACAGCATGCATTAGTATTCCCATTAACCAAACACCCAGATATTCACACCATTGAACAGCGTGCATAACACATGCATAATTTGAACAGTAATACACAGTCCAACAACATGCAGGGTTGATTGATGGCAACAGGCCATCAGGTGTGGATGTATGAACAGGGCGGATGCATCAACAGACATGCAAATATATATGACCCAACAGGACAGACGTCCAGGGGTGGTAATTGTGATTGCACATACCATTTTCACATGGAATGGGTTATAGGTGGTTAGAGGGTGGGGTAAATAAAGTAATATTAACACCTTCGAATACAAATACATATGCTGTACATTTCTAATAGCTACAGTTATATACACACTACTGTTCTAACTACAGTGTCCTATATGTTAACTACTTAACCTTGCAGATGGAACTGTTACTGCAACATCAATCTACATTTTATTGCTGTTCATACACATTCATATCGAGCTTTGTTCAGATACATCATCCTGTTACCTGTGCTTTATATACTTGTGGACAAGTGTGGATGTTTGGTGTATCAGACAATCATCCTATCTGCGTATTTCAGACTGGGAGAAACATATCCAGATGTTGGTGTACACATTCCACATGCAGCAACACTTTGAACAGATTTTGCTGTTTGGTTCTGAGTCTCACATGCATTTAATTCTGTCCTAACTGCAGTATGGTTTATTCAGAGGTTATAACTACTGTATTGCTGTATTCCTGACACTTTCTCACACTCACTCACTTGCTTTCATGTTACTATTCAGACTGGTACTTCTAGGCTTTATTGACATGTTTTAACAACAGTTATTACAGTTCTTTCGAGCAGTCTCACTTCTGTCATGTTTCAGTATTTCCACAGGGATATATTTCACACATGTGATTTCATCCTCTTCTGCAGCTATACTTTACATGCTGCTGCAGGTTGTGTACTATTTTCTTACAGGCAGGGCAGTTTTACTCAAAAATATATGTTGGACAGTGTCATGTTTAGTTTACACTTACAGGCTGGGAACTGTTGTAATCAGGCAATACTTGCATACACTTTCACACTGTTACTTGCAGATTTAATTCCTTCCTGGCTACACTGCACTCTTTTGCTGACTGTCATACATTTATATATCTTTACAGTTACTAGTAGTGGATTACTGACCTGCCTGGTGGCGCAACCGCACCAGCCTATCGGCATAGGCTTTGCGGTTCGCAGAACGGACACCTGCAGCTGTAATATAAATGAAGTAATATTGGAATACACATCTCCATAATTTCAGGTAGTTTAACTTTCTACATACATAATTAATTGTTACTTACTCAGTGGTGGGGCGTTGGGTGATTGCCGGGCCTCCTGGATCCAAAGGTTCAGTTGGTCCTGCTTGCGTCTCTTCAGGTCCGCATGGTGGTGATGGACCTGCTCACCTGTCCTTGGAATTCCTGTGGCACTGGTGAGTTCATGAGCCAACTGGTCCCACGCCTCAGCCCTGTACGCTCCCCAGAGGACCTGGCCCTGCATGAGTTGGGCCTCATGGTTGTGGACTAGGAGCCAGGCCATGTACCTGGACTCCTCAACACCCCACCTCTGCGCTCGAAAGCGACTACCCTCACCTACACCTGACATTCTGCCTGCAGGTCTGTTCTACAATTGTTTATGCTGTGTATTCCCGCCTATGGGGCTTATATAGTCCGTTTTTCCCGCACATATCTGTGATTGGCCAGTTTGGAATTGTATCAACTTCAGTAAACCTGCATTGTCATGCTGTAGTTTGTATTCATTCCTATATATGAGCTATTATTGCATTTCTAGGTACCGCTGTCATGGCTTAGTGGTTCTGTACCTTGACTATGGTGTATAGCATCCTGTGTTCGAACCTGGCCACTGCTTTTTATTTTTCATGACTGTCTAGACATGTTGAGGGGTGTGTCTGTGTAAAAGCAGTTTTGATACGGCTTGCTCACCGTTGCCCGTTGGTTAGCTTGTTTGCGCGGTGTGCAGCTCCGCGCAAACGGGGTAAGCTGGTTTAAGCCTCATTTGGCTATCGGCACGCATATTCCGCTCAGCTCAGTTAGGAGCACATATATTTAGCATGGTAAACCACTGCTCAGCTACGGGCACTCAGTTTGCACCAGTTGGACCAATGCTTATCTACGGGCACATACACTCACTCTGTTGTACTGCAGCTCAGCTATGGACACATCTGGCAGTTTATATTTATTTCTTAGCTCACATTTATTCAATATAAATGGGATATTTCATTGCATTTTACATATATTCTGGTTTTATGTGTATATATGTGTCAGGGACTTGTTTCCTGCTTATTTTGCAATAAAAAATAATTTGTGTTGTGGGGGCTCGAACCATGAATGCCTGCTCTGCAGCCGGCATCTCTACCGCTACGCTATTGCTTCCTGGCTTATTTTGCATATTTAGTTCTTATATGCTTTCCCATTGACTGCTAACTGTAGCTGCTTACGGCACGCGCCAGCAAACGGCGCACTCACGGTTAAACATCTTTACAATTTAAAAATATGACATGTTCATTTATATTTCTTTTATATGTTTATGGTCTGTAGGGGCATGTGTTGTGTTGTGTTTATTCACATTTCCGTGGACTCTGTTGTGGGTGTCTACTTTGGGCACTTTTAGGCTTCTGGGGGCGTGTTCGCTTGCAGGGCTCAGCCTACGGACACGCCCCCTACTGTCTTACACGGACTGTGTTAGACTTAGGTGTGATTCAGCATGCTCTCATGAATATGCAGAGCATGCTGACATCACTCCGTTTAACTGCAGCCTCCGTGTAAGAGTTATAACTCTTACACGGAGGCTTCGTGAATCCTGGGGATTGTTAATTGGTTCCTATATAGCATGCAGGTGATGCTGATCCTTCAATCCCTCTGGAAATACATCGGTATGTAATGAAATGTTGCTACATGAAAGCTGTCTCATGTATTTCTGTCACAGATATTTGCACTCATTGGAGTTGTGTTGGTGACTGAACCTCTTTGGTTTGGGTTGCCACCTTTTCAAATGGCCATAGTGGGACATTTGCAGGACACACATTGGATTTTAGAGGCCGACACATACCCACGGTCAATAGAAAGTATAGAACTTTACATATATGCCTATATAAAAGCTTATATTCTTGTAGCGGTTTACTTGCTTATCCTGTTTCTTGTTACATGTAAGTATGTTAGATACAGATGACTATTTTATGCAACCATTATATTATCTATGGAACATGCAGAACGTCTTGAGATTGTAGGACATTGGTATTTGTACTCATTTTGGTCAGGACACTACTGCACATAGAGGGAATGCCCCTCGCAAGGTGGGCCAAGTGTTAACCCCATGTTTAGCTCATGTCCATAGCACATATTTGTAATAGTGTATTATAGCAATAACCCATGCCTGGGTGTGGGTAATGGTGAATTTACCTGCGGTTGGTGTGGTTTGTTCACGAGGACGAAGCCCGAGTGGCCAAACAAAGACAACAGTGGGTAAATCCAGCATTACCCACACCCAGGCGTGGGTTATTGCTATAATATAGTCTCCATATCCTTTGTTCATAATGTTCGGTCATGGTGGAATTTGTGATTGCTATGGTCCATGTTGTGCACATATTTGAAGACTTCAACTGCTGTATACGGCATACTCATGGATTCAGGAACACACACACGTCCAACAACCACATTACCGTTCACAGACTCCCAAACCCCACAATACCGAACACTCGAACTCGCAACAGTCAAACTCCCGGAACTAACACAAACACAGAACACACACACGCACACAGACACACTGCTACCCATCACATCCAAACAAACCATCTGACACTACATATGACCAGGTGGCCATGCCCCATACACACCCCATGTGGGTGGCTTCACCCCCCACACCACACCCAGGAGCGGCCTTAGGTCAACTGGTGCCCTAGGCAAAGGGCACAATGGCACCCCTCACCACACCACCCAGTGCCCCCATCCTGGTCTACCTACACCAAATAAATACTGGTAAAGTACCCCCACTAAAGTGGCGCCCTAGGTGGCTGCTTAGTTGGCCTATGCCTAAGGCCGGCTATGACCACACCTACTGTAATAATCTACCTCCGAGTTAGCATGAACAGACACACAAAGCAAACACACACACAGACACACACACACATTACAGTCCCACGGAAACACACACCGCACTCAGAACACACACTTACACACACTACAGCAATCAGAAACACACATAAACACAGTACCTGCCAGGACAGCAGCACCAGCAGTAATAACTAAATGTCCCTTAATATCGTGATAATAGTACTCGCAGTTCTAGTGTTCCGGTATTGTGGTCTTTCAGTCTTTAAGCCTCGTGATTACGCGTGTCGGTATGTAAAGCATTCGTTATTTGGTAGTATCCTATTTATTTGTACCTCCATGTTGTTAACCTATCTATATATTTGCAGATATATGTATATCTGTATATATCTCTCTATCACCCTATCTCTACATTTTATATATATATATATATATATATATATATATATATATATATATATATATATATATATATATATAGAGAGAGAGAGAGAAAGAACACAGCTTTCGTTGGGTACATGGTGGTGTAAACTATTTCCTGAACTCCGCCCTTTTGTGTTTTAACCTGTCACAATACACACCTGCCATTGGTACATCTCAGGTAGCTTAGTGGTAGGTGATTGTGTACATGGTTGCGTGTTCTACTCCTGGCAGTGGTCGTTTTACCTCTCAGAGCAGGCACTATTAGTACAAGGGTGAATAATGCAGATTTCAGCTGTTCTGGCCAGCTTTGACCGTGATCTGCGTGATATTCAGCAAAGTTTAGACCTGTTTTGTGCATATCCATGTAGTCATGTTTAAACGATGCTTACTGTCACTTGCCGGCATATAAACTCACTAACATGTGCTTAAACATGCTCTAATGACCAGCATCCAACATCCATTATTTGTGCCATCGGAATTACGTAACAGCCCTTGCAGGTCATGGAACTGGGAACATGCACGACACAGTGAGTGGCTTTACCACTGGGGCATCTGGGATATGTACAAGTGTTATGGTGTTTTGTATGTGGACTGTACTACGGCTGTTCCTCCATACTGCAAACAAATGTGTAACTCAGTTTACATATGGATGATACCTATTAATGGTATGTCCAAGTGATGTTTAATGGATGCGCTCCAGCTATGGGAGTCCAGGTCACAGTGAGCCACACACTGTAATGTGCTACACCTTGCCACAACCATAACTGGAGAATACTGGGGTGACAGATACCTGTCATGGGTGCTCCCCATGCTTTGGAACTACATCCCTGATTGCATTATATGGAGCCCCTCATTAACACACCAGGGAATCCTTGCAGAGTGGGTGGGGAACAGTGGTTACACCCCAGGGATCCTGCAATTGGCTCTGCTCCACAGAGGGACAGTTAGTTAATTGATGGGGTGGTAACAGCAGACACATTTTGCCTAGGCTGATGAAGGGCCACTGACAATCAGGCATGTACCTACCGATGTACCTAGGAACCTATACATACAGTATCAACACATGCTGTTAGCTTCATTTACTGTTCAGGTGTTGCCTTACCTTGTACCAATAGCTGTTGTGTGTGCAATATTTGAGGGCTGCCTATGTAGGATTCACACAGTAGACCACCTATACATAACAATTTATAGGTTGTCGTGTGTGTGTGCCATCCATTTTACTGTGTGTGCAGGTGGAGAAGTGTGTCAGTCCATAGGGGCCTACACTGTCAGTGTATGTGCTATACATTCCCTCTTTGCCAAGGCATGGGCATATTGGGCATGCCTCCGTCTGCCTACTGGGGCTGGCACAGGGTGTTCGTGGTCTGAATCCCTCTGTGCCTGTGATGCCACTGGCAATTCCAGTGGGCTGTGAGGGCCTTCACCATTATGTCCCTGCTGCAGCTGTTTCCGCAGGATCATATTATGTAGCATGGCACATACTATGAAGATGTGGGCACACGTGCCTGGAGAGTACTGCAAGGCTCCACCAGATATGTCCAAGCAACGGAACCATTATTTCAGCATCCCAAACACACGCTCTATGATGATTCTGGTTTGTGCGTGTGTCTCATTATGGTGTTCTTGCATGGGTGTGTGTGCATTTCTGATGGGAGTCATCATCCATGGCTCCAGTGCATAGCCAGCATCCCCCACAAGGTGGCCATATGGGATGTCCCCCCTGACAGATGCCTGATACAGCTGTGAGGCATGCCAGATGTGGTTGTCATGGTAGCTTCCAGTGCTGCCAGCACACACATCCGTGATAATGCCCTGGGCATTGCACATGACCTGGCAGTTGATGAAGTGATATCCCTTATGGTTTGTGTAGTGCCTACCATGCTCACTGGGTGGTGACTTGATATGTATGCGCATGCAGTCTATTGCACCCAGTACCTCTGGGTAGTCTGCCACATGGTGGAAGAGACGCATATTGCTGGCCAACTCCTCCTGAGTTTGGGAGAAGTATATATGCTCATTGGCATATGGTAACATGGAATCCAGGAACTGGTGGAGTACCCTGGATGCTGATGCCTGTGAGATCCCCATGATATCTCCAGCTGGCCTTTGAAAGGTACCTGTGGCTAGTATTCTCAAGCTTACACATACCTTCATGTCCACTGGGATGGGTTCCCCTCTGTTGCTTCTGGATCTGAGCCGTGGCCGGCACAGCTCAACAATTTGCTGTATGATGTCCCTGTTCACCCTGTAATGCTCTACTATCTCCAGATCATGTAGCCGCTGGAAGGTTACCCTTGGTCTGAACACTCTTCTCCTCCTCCGGGCCCTGAGGTGGTTGTCAGCATCATCCTCCACACCACCTTCAGTCTCCAACACATGGTGATGAATCACAGCTATGGCAGCTCCCAACAAGTACATTGTAAAAGTTCCCCGTCTGTTTACACCGATGGTACAGTGTTTGGGAATACACAAGTGTGTGTGAGGTGCCTTCACACTTTATACTACTGTGCTTTGAACACTGATGATGTCATAGGGTGTGTATGTACAATCAGAGCTACAGGGTATTTTACTTATGTGTTTTACCACAGGTACTGCTATTGTGGTGCCTTTTGTGTTGAATTACATTTAGTTGCTGTGGATCACCTCTTGCCCTTGCCTTCACTTTTCTTAACAATTCCCCTCCCATTGTCAGGCATGCATCCAGCAGCCTACTTTCTTGTTTTGTACTTTCCCAAACCAGGATTGTGTTGCGAAATGTGTTCTATAGCCAATCTACTGCAGGTTTGCTTTGCTCTACAGTGACAGTTCTCTTTTCTTTGCAATCCGACACCTCCCCTAGCCTGTTCTGCAGGTTGCTACTAGCAGCCTTATTAGCTGCTGTCAATGGCCCACTGTGAGTTAATAGGTGTTAATTACTCAGTTGTACTCCAATTACCCTACTGCGGCATTTCCTTATTGTCTTCCCGTAACCTTCCTGTTTCAGCTGTGGTGTGAGATGCGTGTGGCCGTTTACCGGGTTTTGAGTGCATTGTCATCCACGTACACATGCGCTTTCGGGCACTATGTGTGCTCTCAGCTAAGCAAAGCTATGGCTACATCCACACTCCTATCCTGCGGCTTTGCTTAGCAACAGGCAACCCAGATTTGCAATTCTCCAATGTGGTTACAGCTACGGTGGCACACCCCACTGCTGATGTCATGTATACCTCCAGGCCACTCCTTGGTGTTGTACCGCTGCACAGTATGGTACATCCTTAGGCCGGCGGGACGTTTACGATTCAGTATTACTTGACTCATTTGCATGGCATTGACTACTAATTCATAGTTACCGCGCCAAACACTGTCACAGACCCTTAGCAACCCTTGCAGCTTGATTGTGGTGTAGCATGCACACCATTGACTATTATGGTGAAATCATGATTTGTGTTACATTGCAATTTTATTACATCTGTATATATTTTCCTTGTGTTCCCATTTGTGCACACATGCCCTGCGGTTGTACTTTGCGTTAGTGTGGCCATGACATTAAATGTTATTTTTCATGTGTTGTGCATGTTTTTTTATGCCATTGGCTGTATATTTAACCATTGGCATATGTTAACTTTGTAATACGGAAGTTTGGTCTGCTTTCATGGCTCCGATGTTCTGTTTGGAAAAATGTAAGCTGTTTTTTTTTGGTTTACATATCTGTATGCTTACGCTACACCTGCACCACTTCATGAATCGCTATGTACCTTAATTTGCATGCTGCACTACTGCGCATGGGGTGATTAGCATACATGAGCCGAGAGCTGCACAGATCTGGCGTATGCTGGTAGTGCACGTGGAATTGGATCGTACCTGAATCGGTCGGCGGCCATATTTGGCATTATACCGCCTATGCTATGCCTGCACCTGGTGCAAGCTTCATGAATCCTTGGGTCCATGATCCATGGATGAAAACAAAATTAGTGAAAATATAGCCATAATGATCTTCATTTTTTATTAAAAATTTTATTCTGATTTCAAGTTAAAAATACAAAAAAATGATGAAATAAAGCGGAAAAATTTCTGATAAAAGTATTAAATAACTATATAGACTATATGCAAACATGCCAAGGAAGAAAAAAATTGTTTTTGGATTAATAGAAGTTATAATAAATCCCTTAAATGTGTCCAAAAAAGTATTGTATCATATTAATGAAATGACCCAACCAAAATGTTTAATTTAGATTCATTCTGAAGATCTATTAATGTTAATGCTTTAGTCCAAAAGATTAATAAATGCAAAGTTTGAGGATACTCTGTTTCTTTTGATGATTATTTCTCAGTCAATGATGTCTCATAGAACAGTGAATTTTTTTAACTTAGCAGATCTTAGCACATCCATTTCCATAATAGGTAATAATAATTTGTCGTTAGAATACACAATGAAGAAATATTATATAATATTAAGGGCTTTTCTAGAGCTAACGTGTCAGACCATAAGGCTTTGAGAAAGTATTCAATTTCTCCCCAATAATCTTTGAGAAGGGCACAGTCAAAAATTATATGCTGCCAGTTAACTAATATATCTTGAGTAGATCTCCTACATACATTAAAATATTTGTTAGAACACTTTGATAGTTTATCAGGAGTGTAAAATCTTTCATCTAAACACTTCCAAGCATAAATTTGGTAAAAGGGAACTGAACAGATACCTTTGATAGAGTGTAAAATATGAGACGTGTTTTTCTTCTGATATATTATTATTAGTCCAAAGCAGAGAAACGTTTTTTTTTTAGATGATCTTTTAAGTGAAATGAAATTCCAGTCAATATCTTCAGGAAAATATATTATTTTTCTTGGTATACATGGTGGCTTCTTCCAAAAATTCTGGGACCACATTGTTGGAAAAAAAAAAAGATGAATTCTGGTCGGAAAAAGAACCTGAGTTTTGATAATGTTTTGTTTAAGTAACTTAACTAAAGGCCAGCATTTCTTTATTTTTCCAGTATCTTTGTGGCATAAATATTGTCAAAATCTGATTTAGTTTTGCTTTAATGAGTTGTAATGGTGTCTTAGACAAGGCTATTTTTAGAACTAGTTATTTATCCAAGAATGATATAAACTTTATGACAACAAATCTTGGAGGTGAGTGTAAGTTTGAGGATGAAGGTTTCTTACGTAATGAATGGTGAGCTATTTCTATCCCACATGAAAGCCCTTCTTAGATTTAGGAAGGTGGGAATCCATACAGTAAAGAATGAAATTATATTTTGCCCTTCAGTTTTTTTTGTAAGCCAAAATCATAAGGTTACACCTCCTCTCTCTATTCAATTTTGTTTAACAGTCAGTTTTTTTGAAGAATAAATTCAGTTTTGAATTAATTTTCCTCAAGTCTTCCATTTACATCACTAAGTGAAGTATTGATATCCTAAATATTTGGGTTCTGTTTTTTTTGGACATATATTTAAGTAATTCAGTTTGTTTTAAACTCCTTTCATGTTGATTTTCAAGTTTGTGTTTAAAAGTATGAATTTTGATTAAGAGATCTTGAAGGGATGCCATCCTTTGCTGTTTCGTTTTAATGGAAAGTTCCATGTAAGAGGATTTAGATGAACTCATCTTCTGAAGTAGAGGTAAGCTAAGTTTACAGCAAAACTGCAGCAAATTGTTAATATTTTCTATATTCTTGTATATAAGATGATGAGCAGTAGTTTTAATAAAAAGAAACCTCCACACAGTAATTTTTCTTGTAATTATAGTAAAATTGCTACAGAACTTCTCACAGCGAGTGTGTTCAGTTAGCTAGTAAAATTGCTACAGAGCCTCTCGCAGCGAGTGTGTTCAGTTAGCTATCATGGTTTCACCCTATAGGTACTATGCAAAATTATCTTAATGTCATATTACTCTATACTGCACTGTTAGGCAGCTAATAATACTTACAGAAAAAAAAAATATGACAAAATATTTTGAGCGATGCCCCAATGTTGCCTTACCATTGTATTTTATAAATGTAATGCATTTTTTTCACAAAATACAGTCCTCCTATTATTGAAAGATATATACAAAATGACTTCATAAGTATGTTTTATTTTGTTTTCAGGAAAACATAACCACCAGAGCAGTAAAGAAATGTTAGAATAAAATGCAACATCTGGCAATTTACTACAGTGAATATTAATCATGTTATTAGACAAATATGATTCACGATTCATTTTTAATAGATGCATTATTTTCTGATTACTAATCAAAAAAGGAAAGAAAAATTAATGTTTTGCAATTATTTGTATCGCTATTGCCTAAAGCAAACCTCAAAGCATATATGAAGGATTATACTCTCGAACGAGTTTAATTTCCTAATCAACAGGATCATCAAACTGCACTGTTGCTATGAGATAGGTAAACGGCCTTCCATCATAGGCTAGCTCAGCATTGCAAAATTTATTACTGGGACAATCCCACTTATTGATCACCCTAAAAAAAGGAAAAATGTTAAATTATACACTCACTTGCACTGAAACACATATAATTCATAGCTTTAAAAAGAACATAAATGCTACTGGCATTTCACTGTGCTGATGTGCTTTAAAACATACAATAATACAGATTGTAAGTATTCCGTTGCATCTAGATATATTCTTAAAGATGCGGCAGAGATCCAGAAACTGGTACACAGTGTGCAGAGAAATGTATGGAATGTACCAGTATTTTATTCAGAGAAAACTCCTCAACATTTTTGGAGAAAAGATAACACTACACAGCAAACAAACAGTTTGTGTGCACTGTACATGAAGAGTTACATAGAATGAATAATATAATGGCATTTACATACAGCAGTTTACCAAAGCTGCCTACTGACACCAAATTATTTTGCTTTTGCAAGAATACATTAACAGGACAGAGGGCACTTCTATGGAGGAACAGCACCAGATCCCGTCCTTGCATTGCAGCAACAGCATCATATGCATGTGCCATATCCTCAACCATTTTAACCCTCATATACAGAAAAGCACTCAGACACAGGCATCCTCACACATAAAAATTAGATCACATTCTTTATCTCAGTCATAGACAAGTTTTCTTCCACCTCTAACATAGCAGTACAGTAATTGCTCCAAAATGCAACAGTAGCCTGTACTGACAACAGAGCAGGTCCATAATGTGTTTATTTACTTATTTAGTAATTTGCCCCCACTGGCAAATGGCTTATTTAAAGCAAAGACTCAAGTTAGATGTCATACTAACTAGGAGAAATTTTCTCAGGCAGGGGAAGCTGTTAGGCTTTAGTATGAAAGGGGTGAGGAGGAAAAAGCAACCAAGCTGGAAGTTAGGGTGAACACAGACAAATGACCAAAGTTACAGAGTGCATCTGTTAGGAGGGTGTGGATGCAATTGTGATGCAGCCTGCTGAAGGAGTTTGAAGATGCATAATGCCAGGAAATCTGCTTATATAGGCCCCAGGGCTGTTAGCCTAGTACACACCTATGAACCTTGAAAGAGTTGATAGTTGACAGGGTCTTTCCTGTTCATAAATGGTGGAATTATGTGGCAAGATAAAGAATGACTATTGTGTGCTGACAGCTAAAGTTACTTACAAATAAATGTTGAGTGTGAGAGCATGCTGAGATGTGTGGCAGAAGGAGAAGGAGGAGCCATGGCCAAGAAGGGCAGAAGAACATATGCCACAGTGGTAGCAGTAACAGAAATAGGATTAGAGGAATAGCTACTGGAAAGAAGACCAAAGTTGAGAGTCACACTTAAAACAACAGTGCTGTAGAGAGAAATTTGATGCACTCATAGATCCACTACAGTTTGTATCAGCAAATGTTTGTTAATTGCTCCAGCTAGGGACTCAGAACTTTTGGAATGTGACTTTGAGCACTTTGGTTTAATGCAGGTATTTCAGAATAGATACTGTAGATGAGATTGACGTATGAATTTACTTTGATGCAGTTTGCAAACAGGTACATTTTATACATAAAAATGTTAAAAGTAGAAAATTGTGGAATGGGGCAAAGGAGGTGCAGGTAAGAGAATGTGTTGCATATTTCTTGTGTTATAGATGGTGAAGACATTAGAGACACCATGATTTATAAAGGACAGCCAAAAATGTATGTGTCCCAAAACAGACATGGAAAATCCCTGGAGCAAGGAAGCAAACTGCTCTTAAAGAACAGTCCCAGAAATCCACAAATTGGTTAAAAACTTTAATTGCACGCCACTGAAACAACTAAGTAACAACATGTATAGCATGTTCACCTATTAACCTACTGACTTTATCAGAGTTCTAATGAAGCTTATAGGTGAATAGATGAAAATGCTGGGGTGGCATAGAACAAGAACTTGATAAGTTCATTAAGATGTTATATGGAACTGCTAGCTTTCTAAGACTTAGTTTTAGTAGATCAGAAGATAATCTAAATTTCCTTGATATAACATTGAGTAAAACTGATTTTAGATCTCTTGGGACTAGTTTATATAAAAAAGAGGTTAAGTGAAAAAAAAAAAAATCTTGTATGCACCCTGGTCAAGTAAAATGTACTGAACAATTCTTCAGTTATGCAATTTCATGACAATGGTGCAGATCTTGAGGAAGCTTTCCCTAGTCTTAAAGCTGAGTTTCTAGGTAGGGGTTACAGGACCTTAGAAGTTGAATGCTGTTTAGCTGAAGTTTTGAAAACTAGGAAGGATAAGGGAAGACCCTACTTTTCTAGGAGAACTAATAAGATTGGGCATGTGTCTACAAGCTCTCTTAGGAATAGACCTCTTCTTTCATTTCCTAATGATGCAAATATTGTCTGTGATATTTTTAGGAAGCATTGGTCTATTTCAGTAGCTGATACAGATATTCGGAAGGTTGTAGCTGCACAACCCAAATTTACTTTTAGAAATAATCTATCCTTAAAAAAAAAAAAGCTTTGTTATAGAAATCAGAAGTAAGATATTTATCCTGTTTCAGAATATAAAGGCACATTTAAGTGTAACTCATGCTCAGCATGTAAATATGTTTTAATTTGTACATCTCATATACATAAAACAAATGGCTTTGAGATTATACTGGATTTTTTGCTAACTGTTGGACTACAAATGTAATTTATTATGCAGCTTGTCCCTTCTGTAATGCATTTTATATTGGTAAAACAAACCCACAGATTTACAAATCTTCCGTGCAGGACTAGCTTAGTCCTGCACGGAAGCGTCCATTTAGGAGCAGGACGGCAGCGCACCATGCATATTAATGAGGTGCGCTGCCTGAGCTCCTAATCTTACATGGAGCGTGTAAGAGTGCAGGGGAGTGTCTGAGAGCAGAGCTCTCAGAATATACATACCCCCACAATGCAGAACAGCAGAAAGGCCTAAGAAATGAGCGAGACCGCTCACAGGTGTCCGCATATCCCCACCAACATTCCCCCTCATGTACAACAGCAAGTAAATATAAATAAAATGAACAAACCCTTTTTTTTTATTAAAACTCCAATTAAAGCTAACCGTAGGGGTGCGGGTGTGCCCATCGCTTAGCTACAGTTAATGCAGCTTAAATGGCTGAAGAGGATAACAAAGGAGATATATACAAATGAAACAGTATAACAATTGTGTAGTGGGCAGAGTAATTGCCTTACGAGCAGTCATTCCTGGTTCGAGTCCCATTGCAGCACATTCCATTTTCCGTGTGAAATCAGTTTATGAACATTTTCTTGCTGTATAACCTACTAAATAACATTTAAATGTGAGCTGAAGTACTGCATTAAATGCACATGTGAGGTGTGTGTCATAATGTTGCAAAGTCCCCAGATGCACATGTGCCCCATACAGTATATGTACACAGGAATCATGGATACAAATGGAAGGTAAAATGTGTAATGAATGACAACTCCATACAGCTTCCAAATCCCCCACCTTCCCAAGAAACATTAGATATTACTGTCTAAATCAGTGCAATTGTACGCAGAAGT
This sequence comes from Protopterus annectens, assembly GCF_019279795.1. NCBI lineage: Eukaryota > Metazoa > Chordata > Ceratodontiformes > Protopteridae > Protopterus > Protopterus annectens. The sequence goes on along the minus strand of NC_056732.1, from coordinate 1,368,373,374 downwards.
AAGCACTAGTAAGCAAGTGTAAGCACCAATAAGCAGTAGTAAGCATATTTAAACACTAGTAAGTGAGTTTAAGTCCATTTGCGCAGGGGTAAGCAATGCACACACAGGTTAAGCAATATTAAAGCTAACTCTCTGTAAGCATATTTAACAGGAGGTTAGCATTGCTTACCCTCACAAACCCATGCAAACCCGCTTACAACTACTCAAAAGTGCCTTAATCACTCTGTATCCAACTGCCCTTGTTCTGTCCAGCAACAAAATAAACAATCTTGCATGACTTGAACTCAGGACCCTAAACACTATAGTCACAGTTGTTACCACCAAGCCATCACAGTAGTACAGAAGAATGAGGTATCACCAAACAAGTCCTCACTATAGTACAATCAAACTGAACCTGTGAAAGAAATCAGTATACAGTCATATTTTCCATAACTGACTACATAACATAAATATGTAAACTGGAGTACAGCAGCAAGCCCAGAAGTGAGGTGTAATTGTAATAGAGTGTTGAAGTCCCCAATAAAACACAAGGACCCCATACAGTGTACATACATATGAATCATGGATACCAGGCATACATATAAGATGTCATGAATAAGAAATCAATGCCAAAACAAATATATAATGCAAAGTCTAATGTAAGCAACACTAAGCATTGCACAGGCCAGCTTAGGAGATGTAAGCAATGTGTAAACCAGCTAACTGAGTGTGTCCAGTGGTAAACCCCTTTAAACAATGCCAACCTTAGGTAAGCAGGTTTGCCCATAGCTTAGCCTTTTCAAAACTGGCCAATCAAAGAAAAGTGTGGGAAATTGGCCCTACTTAAACCCAACAGGCAGGAATACATCTCATGACTGGTTGTAGCTTCCCCTTGCAGGCAGCATGTCAGGAAGGGGAGAAGGTGTGCGCTTTCGGGTGCAGTGCTGGTGCATCCAGGAGTCCAGAGTCATGGCAGTACTCCTTGCCAAAGACCATGAGCAGAGACGACTGCAGGGCCAGTACCAGGGTTACCAATATAAGGTGTAAGCCTGGGACCGTCTCACCCGTGACCTCACCAGTGCCACTGGCATACCCCAAACTGGTGAGCAGGTCATGCATCACTATGCCGACCTGAAGCGGCATATGGGGGACCTCTTGAAGCAGTGGATCCAAGAGGCTAGAGCAGCAGGTGATGTCCCAGCTGTGTGTATCACACCACTATGAGTGTAATAATTTCCAGCTCATGTATATCATGGATCGGTATGGCTAAATATTCCTCTTATGTCCCCACAGCTGCAATGGAGCAGGCTGCGAACCAGGAGGCCCACGTAAGTCACCTGGCAAGGTTGCAACTCGAGGCAGGTCAGTAATACTCATGCATTTACTGTCATAGGAAATAAAACTAAAAGTATTAGTAAATTAATTGCCTGTATAAAACTTGTATTGTTCTAGGCAAGTACTGCATACACCGGATAATATGGCAGGAAGAGTCTCATATAGTTTGTATGGAAATAAAGTGTAATAGCCTGATAATAAATTTCTAATTGCTGGACTGCATGTGTATACTCTGGTATCATATGGTAATGTAGATTTGCAATCATGTAATAGTACTGTTGTATTAAGCACTGTTACCCACACTGTGCACCATAAATAGAATGTGTAGGAATGCCTGTATATGACTGGTGTAATCCACAGAGGCCAGTTAGTACAACTGAGAGACACAGAGATAGAAAACAGGGAAAAGGTAGACAACAAAACCCAAATAGCACATGCAACTGAGATGTGAACTGTTGTATTTTTAGCACACACAGCCATGGTTCGAATCCTGGCAGTGGGAGTAGTCTGCATATAGAATCATACCCCACAACTGTCCAGAATGTCCAGTAAAGTGGCCCATATCTGGTGTCTGTCAATCTGTCCCCCTGTGAAATCAGTGGGATGATTCCAGACATATAGGAAGCAAACAGGAAATACAACTGAATGACACACATCTATGAGAACACAGATGGAACACTAGCAACTCTCCAAAACCTTATGAGAGTAAGAAGACACATATGCCCCATTTGCTCCCCCATGTTGTCAAGCTGTGGCCAGAGTGTGTACAGTAACAGAGTGAGATGTATGTGCATAATAGTAATGTGTAATCTGGTACTGTGTGTGGTAATTTTCATGAAGTGCTAACAAACATTTCTCCCACAGGTCTGTCGGATACCAACACTGTGCCCAGAAATACAAGAATGTTACCCTGTACTGGTACTGTTTACATTGGTATTGTATGGCATTGTGACTGATGCATTTGCTCTGAATAATGAGGTATTACTCATCACTCATGCCCACACTGTCCTACAAAATATAACTGTCTAGGAAATCTGTATAATAGTGTTGTAATACAAGGTCAGATTGCCAAAAAACAGGATAATTATAAGACAGAAAGCAGATAGAAGATATACAGCAATAGCTATATAGCACACACACATCTGATGACAGTCTATAAGTTGTAGCAGACACAGCCATGGTCTGAATCCTGGGAGTGGAAGTAGGCTGCATACAGAATCATACCCCACAACTGTACAGATAAGACCAGAATGTCCAGTATATGGGCCCATATCTGCTGCCTGTCCCCCTGGGAAGTCTGTGGGCTGATCACAGATGTTTAGCCAGCAAACAGAGAATACAACTGGTTGTCAAGCATCTAAGAGAACACACCTGTCACTGTAGCAACTCCTGAAACTGTTAGGAGAGTATAAGCCAAGTATGTCCTATCTACACCCCCATGTTGTCAAGCTGTGACCAGAGTGTGTATAGTAACAGAGTGAGATGTATGCGCATAATACTAATGTGTAATCTGGAACTTTGTGTGGCAACAATCAGATAGTGCTAACAATCATTGCTTCCACAGGTACGTCGGATACCAACACTGTGCTGAGAAATAAAAAACATTATACCATGTACTGGTACTGTTTACTCCGGTATTGTAGGGAATAGTGATTGTTGCAGTTTTTCTGAACAATAAAGTATCTGTGATCACCGTCACCCACACTGTCTACATAATATATCTGTGTAAGAAAGCAAGTATATGTGTGTGTCAAGTCAATAAAGGTTGAAGAGGGCAATAGTCTACATATGTCCTGGTACATCTGCATGAAGTCAAGACATGGCCAGAGTCTGTGCAGAAAGAGTTGGATAGCTATGTTTACAACAATCAACCTGGAATCTGGGAGTATGTGTATAAACAGTTAGTTAGTGTTAAAAAACATTTCCTGCACAGGTATACCAGGTAAGAGTTGTATACTGCAGGTAAAACCAGGTCATGTATAATGATGACAGCCATATCACTATCCAAACTAAGGCTATAGGGTAGTGTAGTAATACTTGTAAGGTACAGATAATAACACTGACTAGGAAAGCAATGTGGGCTACAGGAATATACTAGTTGTTAATTGACATCTTCCTCTCCACCCCAGGATATCTCCAACAATAAGCTACATACCCACCCCAACCGGTATGTAATGCCTCCAATGTTCTGAATATGTTCTATTGGTTAATAAATATTTATATTTGTTTCCATGCATGTGCTATATTGAATTATTCTAACATTGGTGGAATGGTGCCATCAATGTTTCTGCATGCTGTTGATATTACCACTGTGGTCCCAGATATGCATGTGTTCTGTTTGCTATGCAACTGTTCCATATCTGGTGTCTGGGTTAATGGGAATATCTATGCATGCTGTTATACCTAACCCTGGAATGTGTTGACTATTACTAACCCACATATGATGATAAAATCTAAACACTATAGCATGTTTAGGAAGGCTGGTCCCAGCAGACCAACCTGTCCAACCTCAGCTGGCCATGGCATCGGGCACCAGCATATCTGGGGCCTAACCCAGGAACTCGTCATTCGTTGGTCCTGCACCACCTTCAGCTGGAACAACTCAGGGGATGGGGCTCACCCCCCTCCCCCAGCAAGTGGGCGCAGACAAGTACCTGTCACCCATAGCCAGGTCTGGGTCATGGTGCGTAGAGAGCTCAACCAGCAGCTTGGTGATCTTCTATGCCAGCTCGAGGGCCACACGTCATGACTAGAGCATCAGTCTGGCTCTGCGACTCAGCCCCCAGCACAGTCACCATCAGGGCTGTGAACATGCAGTGGTGACTGCCCATGGGTGGGGACCTCAGTCCCAATGTTTCCACTAGGGGGCTCATGGGCTTCCGATTTCCCAACACCCCTCCCCATCAAGGTATTTACCGCCCACATGTGTCATATACCGCCCCTATATGTGTCTTGTTTGTCTTATCTGTTAACCTACCCAACCTACCTCCCCAAATATGCCTACTACCCCCTCCCCAACATCCCACTCTCACCTGAAAAAAAAAAAAAGGCAATCTGTTCTCAAAAAAAAAAATCACGCTGCATACATAGTTGTCTATTTTGCACACATGTCCACTGGACACATGTAATCAGGTCTAATTGCCATCACAACATATTATTGTGGTCCTCACCCCTCCCTCAGGGGTTTGATTGCCCAAATCGACCTCCAAATTCAGTGTATATGCACAGCTGCTGCTGTAGAAAAAATGGGCAGCTATGGACCTTCCCTACATCCTTCCTGCACATCCCTAGCTACTTTTCTTAGTGTCTTTCTCTCTTTGTGCCCCTTTTTCACCACTTTTCTATCAACCCGTTTTTCTTTTCTTTTAAAGAAATTAGCTCGGGGGTAAGTGGGAGTAAGCACTTTTAAGTAGGAGTAAGTAGATTTAAGCCTGTTTGCGCGGGAGTAAGCAATGCCTACACAGGTTAAGCATTTTAGAAGCTGAGTATAAGAAACTGTAACCGGAAGTTA
>NC_056732.1:1368361049-1368366049 GCF_019279795.1 Protopterus annectens | reverse complement strand
TATGGTGCATCCCCCTCAGACCCAATAATACAGGGCCATATATCACTGTTACATACACTGGCCTCTGGAGTGCATAAGGACACACATGCATTGTGTAGGGGAAGCCCATACATATATGGCCCCAACCCCACCATATGTGTGGGGAACACAACAGCAGTGGACTGAGGCAGGAATGGCAGCATGACATACTCACAGCCCACAACAGGACAACCCCTGACAGCATGTCATATGTGCAAAGCCTGGCATGTAGGTGGAGAACAGAGGCTGGAACACAGGCCCATATGCGGAAAACTGTTGTCATACACTAAGCAAGTTGGTGGTGTTACAGAATAGTCTGCAACATACCCTTAGTCAGGAATTTGAAGTTAGAAACACAAATGGATGCAGCCATTTACTGATAGCACTCAACACACACACTGCCAGTGAAATATCTGACACAAGACGTGTGTGGTGGATAGACAAAACATAATAGGCACACCTCTGGCCATCAAGAGGGTAGGCCCACAGCTGAGAGGTATGCAGACAGACTGCATTCCAAGGTAAACTAGTATGTACACACAAACCCTGTAACACCAGTACTATAGAATGCATTCAACAACTCTACTCACACTCTGTCTGTAGTTCTGGAACCTCCTACAAATATGTAGCTGGCCTGAGTGTGCAGGTTCTCCTGTAAGAGGTATTGCTACCTACTGTCTGTAACAGATGCCCACACACAGGAAGGATGTCCATCACACAGGAAATGTAAAGGGACCACACCCACATGATGTAGGGATTTATAGTTGGTGGTTGCCATGACTGTGGTAGTTGGAAGTACTACACAGCAAGCTACATATGTGGAGGACACTGATTGGTGCAAAGGCCATCACCTGATCATGTGTATCACCTACAAAATCATGCTGCAATCTATTCAAAGCAGCTCAGTCCATTTACTGGAGAGAGACCGAGAGAGAGAGAGAAGGAAAAAAAAAACAAGCCTAAGGCAAAGGCAAAGCAAAAGCCAAAGGAAAAAAAAACTATAATAACATCCAGCAAAATATCCAGAACAGACATCATTCCCGCAACAGGTATGTGAAGTATGTATGCATGTAACTGAATGTAGTGCCTCGTCCATAATAATGGGATAGATGATGTGGAATGATTTATATGTGCCATCAGGTGTTGTAATGATGTTCAACTGAACAACTGCTATGAACAATAATGTCTGTCCCTGTGGGTAGTGGGTCATACCCATCAACTGTGCAGATCAGCACTGACTGACAAGATGTAAACTATCATAGTGTGTGTTGTGTAATGGGAAGTATGTATATTGCATGGCCAACAGCTGGGGGGGAAGTAGTGCCATTACAATGGACATGTGGGACCCACAGCCCAGGATACTCAGGTTAATCTGTAATGTAGCATGCAGGAATGCCATATGTGTGTAATAGGGTTACCTGCAATCAGGTCCTACATATAACCCCCTAATGTCAGGCTGTGTCCATATGTGGCACCTGTCTTCGCTGTAGCAAGACAGAACAGTGCAGCTGTGCAGGAAGGTGTTGTGAGATTGTGGACCTGATGTCTGAATGTACCCCACATATTGGTATGCATGTGTGTACATATGTACACATATATATATATATATATATATATATATATATATATATATATATATATATATATATATATATATATATATATTTATACATATATACATATATATATATATATATATATAGATATATACCTATATGCACATGTCTACATATGTACAAACATGCACACAAACATATATGAATGTAAATACATGTCCCCTATTTTACTACCACAGTGATGCATGCTATGTGCAAGGCAACAGCACACATAGCAATACATGCAGATATCTACAGCTGGCAGTGTGTGCAATGTGGATGGGTATGTCACATGTTAACCTCATGTTGGGATCACATTGCCTCACCTGTGAAGTGTGGAATGGGAATATGAGGAAGTATGGCAAGTATAATTGTGGAAGTGGTCAGTGTTGGTAGATGTAGAGGACAGTCTACAGGGGTGGTATGTGACACATGTATTGGGTAAACACCCTGGATGGTGTGTGTGGTCTGTGATGTGGATGCCCCATAAGCCCCAATATGGATATAATGGGGTCAAGCCATGCACCCACTGCTACTCACAATAGCAGTCCACATCCTGAAGGTGCCTGGCCTGGAGGCTGAGCAGGAGGAGCATGTTGGCCCTGTGAATGTATAATGGGTACCTCAGAGTGATATAGCACATCTCACATGTGTCTGTGGAGCCTGTTATGTAACAGACCCTGGACCTGACCTCAGCAGACAAGAACATGTCTGTGTGTGCCCCCGGGGGGGGGGAACAACATCCTCTGGGTTGTTTCTACCTGACAGTATTGATGGACCAGTACATGAAGACGTGCCAGGGTGGGACACACATGTGATGTGGCCAGGTAACATAGGCATATGGGATTGGAGAGGTGGTTCTGCTGGCCAGTAGTACATATACATGTTATTGTGTCACTGTTATAGAACATATGTTGGTAGTAAAAGTCTACACAATACCGGAACATGTCCCATGGCATGCATACATATCCCCTGTAACACAGAATGTCAGATGTTCAGCAATCACAAAGTAGCCATACCACAGGCATATATGGAACCATAGTGGTCATGACAATGGCATGCAGGTGAATAGCCTGTAACAGGCCAGCAATAACAGTGTCCACAAAGAGAACAGGTCTGCAATCACATAGCAAAAAGTATGGTACAATGCAATATCTGTCCCACTGGTAAGTAAGCTGTAGCCATACCTAATGAGTTGTGTGTACAGTTTGTTGTAGCTGATATGGTTGGGGGTGCCAGAGATGTGTATGAAGAACTGTGGTAACCTTGCTGTATGAGTTGCTCAGACCTGTTACCATCTTTATGTCTTTCAGCCAAGATGTCCCATGCACATCTACCAACTTATTCAGCAGCCAAAAATGACGTGCTGATCACATACCTAATCCAGCACTACCCTGTGCTTTTTGGCAGGGCCGCCCATGATCAGCAGGAGTGGACTGCCCTGTGGAACGACCTGATGTTGTGAGCTGTAAATCAGGCATCAGGCATTCACAAATGACAACTGTCCACATATCATTCCAGGTATGTGTTGCTGAAAAACATAGGGGCTGTGAGCATTAAAGGTGACATAACTGAGACAGTACTACACTTTCCGCAATGGGTTGTACACCTGTGAGGTGTGGTGCACAGTACATGGCAGGCTGCAGAACAGGTGCACAGCAGTACTGTGTACATAGGTGCAGTGGTATACAGGGGAAGGGGCATCACCTAATGACACAACACATGCATCACACACATGTATACTGTTGGTAGCATGGATTGACTATAGCTGAACTGCATGCTGTTCTGTGCCATATGTTTTGCATGTTAACAGATGGGTAAAAGGAGGACTGTGTGTACTATCATTGTACAATCTCTGTATGTGTGTGTGTGTGTGTGTGTGTGTGTGTGTGTGTGTGTGTGTGTGTGTGTGTGTGTGTGTGTGTGTGTGTGTGTGTCCTGGTGGTTAGTTAGTTTGTCTGTAGGGTCACTCTGGTGAAGTGGAGGGAGGTTGATGCATGTAGGGTGTGTGTGTGCATGTGTGTGTTTGTGTGGGTGGCCATATATGCACGTTAGATTGTGGGGTTTTCATGCAGCTGTACCTCCCTTTGGGACCATGCAGTACATGGACATGGACTGCCAAATTACACACCAGGAATACCTGTCATGTGTGTAAACACAGGACAGCTGATAGTATAATATGATCTGTAGCATGGAACAGGCATCGAGAGGGAAGGTAGACACCAGGTACAGCCTTAATATCGCATTCAGCAGGGAGGTCACCTACAACCCACATATGCAGCACTACTGATGCATTGGGGATGTACTAGTCAAAACCAGGGAGTGTCTCCATATATTACAGTTATCACATGATAGGCTGAATGAGCAGTATATCTGGCATGCACTGAGCATTACATACACATGCCACATCAGTGCATGATATTATGGATAGAACATAGTAGCCCACACATAAGGGGCCATGCTCATGATATCCAGACATACATATCGTGCATACTAAATGACAGCAGTGAGGCCATGTAAAACCACTACACACAGGTCAGGCAGGTAATGTAGTAACAGGTGTTGTGGTGTGACCGCTTATGTAGACATTTATAGGACTGATATGCTAAGGGGTGGTATCAATGTGAGTATGTTAACAAGTGTAATGCAGGATGGGGTACCACATGGACATATACATGGGACTGTCTGTAAAGCCATGGACAGGTATGTATTGTGGACGTGTGTGTGTGTGTGTGTGTGTGTGTGTGTGTGTGTGTGTGTGTGTGTGTGTGTGTATGTCAGTGTACTGTTAGGCAATGCTGTACAGGTTTTAAAGTGCATTTATTGTTTTCCCCCACAGGTGGAGAGGTGGGTCAGGGTCCCTCCTGCATGCAATCTGATGTTAATGTCCATACAGACACCGAAGATGATGATAGCACTGTTGAGGCACAGATGGAGTTGTCAGGGGCTGACACTGCACCAACATTTGACATCCCCTTTTTAGCCATCCCAACCCTGCACACAGTTTTAGTGCCTATACATACGCCATCACCAGTGGCCATAGTGGAGGGACAGCTGGCGTTTGGTGGCAATGCACAGGAAAGTGAGGTAACCATGCCTACTGTGTCCAGTCGCAGCAGGCATAGCCGGAAGTCCAGTAGGGCACCACATAGGTGGATGTCCCAGGGTGCTCTTCGTAGGGCCGCTGGACATCCTGCTCCTGGCATAGGTGACATAGCTGGTACCAGCAGGTGCATGTTTCAGGCTGTCATGGCAGCACAGGCACGTATGGAACATTACACCAGACAGGGTGTGAGACTGCAGAGGGCTGCTCTCACATCTGTAAGCGACAACCTCCGTGAACTGTCTGGTGCCATCCGTGGTTAGACTGAGCTCACAGATAGCTGG